>NW_025776623.1:0-72313 GCF_021130785.1 Homalodisca vitripennis | reverse complement strand
ATCATATTTATGTAAAAACATTGCAGGATTAATAGCTGTTACTACGACTGGGAAAAAAATTAACATGGAAATAAATTTAAAAGCACTATATTTTGGATGAATTGTACACTATAAGTGTTGGGGTCTATAACGTAATGACCAGACACGTTTAAATAATTACCTATTCAACATTTATAATTCTTAAAACATGTATTAAGAAAATCAAATAAAATAAAAAAAATAACGTGGGCCATACTCATAGATCAATGTTTTTTCGTCAGTGTTTAAATTAAATAGTAATTTGTATGTTGAAAAAAAGGTTAAGACTATAAAAGAGGGAAAGTTTCAGCGCTGGTTTTTTAAGGTAATACAGTAATTCCGTCACCTCTGAGGAGCACAAAAGCTACTACTTTGTAGATGTACAAGGTAAAAGTTACTCAATGCTGGTTTTTAAGGTGTAATTATTCCTCACATATGAAAGCAGTAAAGCTACTACTACCTGTTGATATAGAAGGTGAATGTTATAAAAGAGAAAATCTCAAAGCTGGTTTTTAAGGTGTAATTAATGCTCACCTTGAGAGCAGTAAAGCTTACTGCTCCACGTCCATATGAAGAGATAAAAACAAGTCTGGTGTTGAACCAATGCAACTCCAGTTATATGTGGTTAGTCTGTCAGTACAGACCTAGTGTGACATCTTCAGTTCAGTTTTAATAATTAGCCTTTTGTTTTTATTACGTTCATGTTTCAGATATAGAGTTTATTCACCAGAGCAAAAGATCAGAGTGCAGATCTCGAAACGTAGTGTTACCAATATTTTAGTAACAAAATATCGTACAAATCCTGTTTCCTGCACTGTAAAGTACAAGTACCACTCAAGTGTTCAAACCACAAGAATGGTCACCTAATAGCGACCACATCAGCCTTGAAACTTTCAAGAGTTAGTGGAATTCTCTGAATAGTTTGACAAGACGTATTTGCGTGGACGCCAGATAATTAGAGAAATAACTATACGATATACAAGCAGTAATGCATAATACTCATGTTTACTCGACCACAGATACCGGTAGAAGTGTGTGAGTGTGTGTTTGTGTGTCAGTATTATCCAAATTCCTAAATAAATATAATGATATTAGTGTTAATTTTACATGTGGTAAACCCTGATGGCTGTACAACACATCACGATAAGTTTGGTTATTAGCTGTACAGTAATTTGTTACCTATTCATTGTAAAAATTAATTAAGAAATTATAACAATATTATTTTAAAATCTGGCCAGTTTTAAAATTATTTAATCTAATAAAACCTTTAAAATACTCAACATTTACAAAGAAAAATTAAGGAGTTTACCAATGAAATAAAAAATGTTGAATGTTATAAAAAGTTGGAATATTTTCTTTTCCCTTTGAATTATCGAGGTGGTCATGTCGACCCCAAGTGTCAGCCAAAGTCCTCAAATTTATAAGGATTTATTCAATTTGAATTTTTTATGAATTATTCATCTTTTTCACAACAGCAGTGTTGCGATGTGTTGGGTGTCTGCCACGAACTTTTCTTAATTTATATCATTAGTTTATTTCCGCAGTTACGGAGTGAAATCAGATTGTCTCCAGCTAACTTTCCTTCCCAAATGAATTTGAACAGATTCTATATATTCTATTTTTCAGTAAGGTTTCCAGAGTTTGTATTTTCATATGATATTCAAGAGCTCTAATCCAACTTTTTTGAAATGAAAATTAGATTTGTTACCTCTGCTATTCTTGGTTGTTTATTACAGTAGTTTTATTACATAATTTGAGATAATGATACTCAGATCTCTTTAACATCGTAGGAATGACAGAACATTTAGTTTCAATTAGCCATTAGTTCTTCTTTATAGCATCGGCATCCATCACACGTCTCTGACTTGGTATATTTATTATTGTTTTATGAGGTTTTATAGCCCCTATGGAATTGAACTATTCCACATAGGCGGATGGAGTATTTAGTGCCCATACATATTCAGAGTTTATATTCAGTAGATACATAATCAGTGTTCTTAGGAAATGTAGCAGTAATTTTGATGTTGTGATATTAACCGTACATTTTTAACAAATATATTATTAGTGTTTATTTTATTCTCCATTTTATATTTCAAGATTCGTATAAACAACTTAACCTAAACAAAACTTTCTACAAACAAAACATGTGTATGGCTGAAAAATAATACTAACAGTGCAGTTAAAAAATAAAAAAGTATTAAAAATTCAATCAAAATAAAATAATCCTAACTCTTAATAGGCCTACAATAAATTATGGAACAAAACTAATGGCTTGAACGAGAAAGTTATGTAATAAGTTAAAATAAATTCAAAAAATATGAACAAAGTAGCTAACTAAAATTCAAAAAGACTATAGCAATAATAACATAATAAACTATGGCAAAGCATAAAGTATAACAAGAATATATATAAATGTTTTAAGACAGTAACAATACAACCAGGAAAACAGTAACAATAAATAAACTATAACAATAGAGATAACATAATAAACTATAGCATAAATATAACAAGAATATATGTATCAATGTATCAAAACAGCACCTTATAACAGTAAAGCAGTAACTATAACAATAAAAATATGATAAACTATGGCATAAAATAACAAAAAAAGTTCATATAATATATATATATAATATATATATATATATATATATATATATATATATATAAATTATATATTTTAATATATATATTATATAATTATATATTTTATATTATATATATATATATAATTATATATTTTATATATATATATATATAATTATATATTTTATATATATATATATATATATATAGCAAATTGGCAACACAAGTAACAACCTGTGTTCTTGTAAGAAACTTTACAGATTCTTGTCCTGAAGCCGTACAGTATGTCAGCGTAGTATAAGACAGGCGTTCAAAGATAATATAGTAGAGGCTATGGAGAGAAAATATTTTCGTACATGGTCTACTTGTGTGCTAAGCATTTTGAGTAAATGGCTGGAGAGAGCTTCGACTCGATTTTAGGTTCCCAGTTACTGTGATACATTTGTTGTTTTTCTATAAAGTTTTGAATATTCACGGCCTAAAGTTGGGGGTAAAAACTTTCAAGGAAGGGATCTGTTTATTTCTCCTCATTATGGAGTATTCGACTACAATTGTATGTAGCCGATTAGTGTTGGAAATACTTATGAATATTTAAATTTTGAACGAGCATGAGAATATACATTGATAGCTGAAGGTGGAGTAGTCTAGACCGTCGAATTTGAACCTAGGTTAGAAATAGCTTAGGTTTCAAATCCTGTCCGTGGCATTAGACCTTTTTACCAATAACATCAACCTTGTACTGTATCGACTCTCTTCTTATTCGTTTTCATAAGATCCGTGCAGGGTTTAGTGTCCCAAACGGACGGGAAAATTATTGGTTTAATGTACTCGTAAATCGATCTATCCTAAAAAATACGATATATAGGTAATTTTAAGTTATTTCAAAATGTTATGGATTTTTCAGACCTACAAAATAAATTGTATAAACGTTATTGAAATGTGATTTGACAATTTATGATATTTAAACAAAAAAGTGTCCTACCAATAACATAAAATATTAGCCCGTAGAGGTTGGTGTCTAAAATATTACATTATTGTTGTCCATATGACCGCATATAGTAATGATATGTGTTTAATTCACTTTCCTGAAAGTATGTGTCAATATCAATATCACTTTAGTAATATTAATACAGACGTAGTAATCTATACACTTGAACGTAACCAAGGAGAGAGCCATTGTTTGGCACAAGAAGGTAGGATCTACATGTTTAAAATGTTTTACAAGCCAATACGCTTCATGTTGAGAGCAGTTGGACATTTTCCGGCTTGTAATTCTTCGGATAAGTACTTTGCTGGTTTAGCTCTTGCAATGATAAGCCCTGCAGTCGTAGACCAAGTTCTGAACGTGGTTATCTCGCCAGATTCCACGACCAAAAAACCTAAGACGCTTTAGCGTCAAACCACGTACTTGTTGAGCCCTGTGAGTTTTCATACTTAATAGTTACATCTGCAGAGAGAGCTACAGATCAATACTGGCCGACATGTCGAGCGTCAGTGACGAGCTGAAGTCCGAGGGCACTCGCACGCAAAAGAATCCTCTTTTCAGCAATTCACTGCTGTCCTGGTGGTGGGCGCGGTCACCTTTCAATTGGAATACGGAGTTTCCTTTAAGAACCATACCCTGGACGATTATGCATTTAGCGTTTTACCAGCCCACTACTTCACTATCTGATCTTCACTGATCTGCTGACCAGTAAATTCTCTGCATTGAATATACGTCTGGAAAACATCACCACAGAGCGTGACCACCACACCCCTGCAGACCATCAGCACTCAGATAAACTCCGTATTCCGCCTTCACACTCACCTCCACGTCGTGGTCTGGGACGTGAACGCCCACTTCTGCCTCTACAACCTGCTAAGTATCACCACCAGACTCGCTATTACAGTCCTAGCAATGTACGCCTTACCTGATGTCGATCTCCACAAATAATGATTACAGGCACCACGACTACTCTGGGTTTGTGTTCATGTTCTTGGATGTGGTGTCTCTGGTCACTCCAATGTCTGCTGTGCCACGCTTGCGCCAAGGAGGCGAACCGCACAGTGATGATCGCCCACCACCTCCTGCAGCCTGAAACTCCCACCCGGCTCTGGGAAGAAGTCGGCGTTTTCTCCCGCTTGACACTCAACAACAAGGTCTCCTTCTCTGTCGGAGGCATCTTCAATCTGGATCGTCCCTTTCTCACACCAAGGTGGCCATGACGTCTCTGTCCTACCTTATCATTGCTGTGCAGCTCAAAGATGTCCGTCTATCAGGGAGTGACGGACATAAAACCAACGGCACTGTCTCAGGAGTAGAGAACTCTACCAGATAACAGTAATTCCCATCTACTCTTATACGTAAATATGTCCAACTATCAGGGAGTCACGGACCTAAAACCAACGGCACTGGCTCAAGAGTAGAGAACTCTACCAGATACAGTAATTCCACCTATTCATATACGTAAATATGTCCTTATTATTAGGAAGTCACGGACCTAAAACCAACGGCACTGGCTCAAGAGTAGAGAACTCTACCAGCTACAGTTAATTCTACCTATTCATATACGTAAATATGTCTTTACTATTAGGAAGTCACGGCACTGGCTACAGTAATTCCTTCTCGTATAAGTAAAGATTATGACTGATACGGTGATTTATATTCAAAAGTGCACACCACATAAAATAACCATAACTAATTGTACCGTGGCTCTATATATTGATCCTGCTCTAAACCCCAAAAACTAAACGGTAGTTTTAATACAAGAGTATTACATATTAATAGTTAAAACGGGAATTCTATATATATTATTGAACTTTAAGCCTCATCGTAACTATCTTATTGTAACTGTGTATAAACGTTTTATTTCTAACCACCTAACGTTTTATAAACGTTTTTTCCAACCACCTAATGTGCTCTAAATGAGATTTTGATACGAATTTAACATAAAGAAAGAAAATATTCATGTTAGTAGTAATGGAAGGCCTATCATCATCATACTCAGCATCATTCACGTCTAGATCACTAGGCCTAACCCTAAAATCTGGATCAGGAACATTGTCGTTCATAAACTTATCCTCGATCCAGGATCATAAATTTGACCCAGGATTCTTTCAAACTAAATCCCAGGTGATCTTTTATTTTTATTAAATATACAATCACCCTTCTCCAATTTATGCTCAGAATCTGACATTATATCAGTTATCATATACACCGTTACTTTGTGTAAATGATTACTCATTTTACACAATGATCAAGAAAAAATAAATCTTGTATCACTAAGAAACCTATAAAAATGAACCTAAACCAACATTTATCACTTTATTCAGTAACAGTGGAACTTTGATTACAAATGCACTCCATACAACAACAATTCTCGCATCACTGCGTTGTCAGTCAGTGGTTACGTTAAACTTAGGCAGCTGTGCAATAGTTGAAAATACTATATTTTACAGCTGCACAACTGTTAAATGTCATAAAAAGACGTATAATATATAAACAATATAACAGGAAATGGTTTTAAAACAACTAAACCCGATTTTTTAACCAAAAACCTAAACGTATTGAATGAAGTAACGGAGCCCGAGTATAGGGTCGTGCTCCGTATTCAATGTGTGTAGACCACCGTATTACACCTAATACACCAATATTACCTTATTTATATACAGACTTTGCAGGCTGATAAAAATTATGTTTAAAATTATATAACGCACGTAAAGTCAAATTTTAAAACACAATTAATTGTTGTAATTCATTTCTGTCTCTAATTCGATAAATGTTAGTTAAAATTGTGCGAAATTTTCAATAACACAAAGCTTCAATTTCAATGATTACACTATGTTAATTTATAGTATTGTAAGTCTGTTAATTATGTAACATTTGACAACCATGCAATTAACCCAGTTATCAATATGTCGCTTATTATTGTAATAAATTATTTTATCTTTATTTACATTTTGTTGTTTTCTCATAACAATTGGAAATATTTTTGTCATTCTTAAAGTTACTTAGAGCTAGAGTAATAATTATAGTATAAGTTTATCTTATACCTTTTTAATTTTTCACTGATTGTTGTAGTTGTATATTACAAATTCATTCATTTCACATTATTTCTATAGTATAATATAACATCATTCTAATATAAAATAGCTTAATTTACACTGAACATGTTCTTTGGTTTCCCTAATGAAGTACGAATTTGTTTAGAATAGTTTAATAAATATTTAGTGTCATTTAATAGAAATATAAATAATAAATAAGGTATTATAATGTCAACAGGTTTTATTGTTTTTTTTACTCGCAAATTAAAAATTCTAGTCATAAAGAGAAACGAAAGATATAACGATTCCAGGATTTGGGAATAAATTATAAAATTAAAACAAGTAAAAAGTGGAATAATTTGATGCGTTATCAGATTTCGCTTTAATGACCTAAAAATGTAATTAAATATTTGCGTGATTATAAAATGAGTAAGTGTATGTGTTGTAAATGTTTATGTGATGCTGTATTTCTGTGTAGTTAAGAATATGTAATTTTCATTGCCAATAAGAGAATAATCCTATGTTTAATTTTTCAAAACTAAATTTAAACATTTACTGAGCGACAAAGCCGTTTAACTGTAAACTTGTGTGACATTCAAAAATAATAGATAGGTATCAAATTGTATTACGAATAATTAATGGAAAAAAATTTTTCAAATATATATTTATTAAAAAACTAATTTTTGAAATAAATACATAATAAAAAACTCATATTCAGATATATTTTTATTTTCCATCTATTTAAAAAAAAAAATTTAATTTTTTATATATAAATATATATTTGATTGATAAGTTGATTTGTAGGATTGAGTTTTGTACCGTACACATTAAGCAAGATTTATTATTATCGTATTTAATTGTTTTAGATACAGAAATTGGTAAAACAAATTGCTACGTCGAAGGCCAAAATTACGCTGTACAACAAACAAATCTCATTTCTAAACCCATCATCACTGATAATCAATACTCAAAGTACTACAAGGAGTGAGCGGTATGTGACACATAGAACAATGGCCTGAAGCCAGGTCATCGCTGTGGCTCTTGTGCGTACATATAACACATGAATGTTGTGGCTCTCATGGTGTCATTTCTAAACACATCATCACTGATAAAACAACACGCAAAGTACTACAAGGAGTGAGCGGTGTGTGTAACACATAGAAACAATGGCCTGAAGCCAGGTCAGCGCTGTGGCTCTTGTGCGAATGTCAGTCAGACGAATTTCATATTCAATAAGATGAAGGTTAGAACCGAGCTTGGGTGTGAGGACCTCCGGAAATCTTGAGCAAAGCTCACGGAGAACCCCAGCTTGCTCCTCATCCAAGTGACCGAACGGGTCCTCAGGGGCAGAACCTTCCTCACACTCCACCTCACACCAACCTTGCGGTTGTCGATTTGAACTTATCAGAAAAGGGGACTGACACTCGCCGATTGAATTTGAAATAAGACTGGCCCGCCTGAAGATCCAGCACCAAACCAGTCTTTTGAATAAAATCCGCCCCCAAAATACAATCCATGCTCAGGTCCTGGGCCACAAGGAAGCTCCACACCCATGAAAAACATTCATTCAACCTTAAACTTGAATATGAAGCCTTCCTCGAAATTGGAAGAAGGGAATTAGAAGCAGTCCAGCAAGTTAAAAGAAGACTCCTCGGTGTGCTTCACCAAACCTAAACCTTGAAATGGCTTCAAAAAGACGGGAAGAGATGAGGCTACAGGCTGACCCGGAATCAACTAGGGCCTTATGCACTGAGTCTCCCACTAAGATATTGATATAAGGGCACACCGAAGATGCTGTCCTAAGCCGTAGGTTTCCCTTTTCTGCTAGGCTCATAGTGTCCAAACTATTAATCAAATTTTTCCGCAAAGGTACTATTTTTTTGAAATTTTTTCTTAGACCTCGGGGGAACTTCAGATAAAACCACCCTTTTGATCTAGTTTTTTGGACCAGTGCGATATCTCCTAGGACACTCCCGACGAATATGACCTCGCTCACCACAGGCATAGCAGACGGGTAAACGAAGCCCACCTGGGTGATGTGGCCCAGCCACGGGATTCTTTACGGCCGTGACAGCCCTGGAGGGCTGGATGGAACGATGAATGTTCCTCTCCGCCCTCTGCCGGTCAGCAAACTGCACGCTGCGCGAAGCAATGCACAGACGGTCCAGTTCAGAAAAGGTGGGAAGGGCGACCAGCAAAAACCAGACGGGACCTCTCTTCAGGATTGAGACCTTCAAGAATGGTGGGTGACCACAGTACTTTCGGGGATATCGAGCCTTAACACCCTATCAGTGTCCCTAACCTCGGCCACAAAACTTTGCCAAACTCTCTCCGTTGCCCTGAGGCCTAAAGAATTTCTCCACACGGAGACGTTCCCTCAACGGACCAGGAACAAAAGAAATCCAAATGCCTCTCCCTATGAAAATCATCCAGGTACCAACCCCTCTGGAGAAATCGAACCAGACAGTCACCCAAAGGTGGCCTACAAAACGGAGAGATGACATGCAGGAAGCTCGCTCCCTGAAGACCAGGCAAGTCATGCAGTCGCAGGATCTCAGAAAGAAACCGCAGCAAAGCTTCAGTATCTAGACCATCCACCGTTGGTAGTCCGCTGCAGCAACGGGGTAAGTGGGTTTGGAAGCTTGTGATACTGAACAAAGGATCCCGTCACCACAGTCCCCAGTCCTCCAGATCCAGCAGGCATTTGGGTCACAGGCCCCCGGGCCCCGTCCACACCAGACACCCCCGACGCCACGCCCGACATCAAAGTCAGCAACAACTGACCCAGGGATCCGGCTTTCACCCCTAACAGCCGCAGCAGAGTCACCCGCAGACAAATTTTTTTTCAGGAGCCTTTGACCCCCTCGTCCCTCTCGAGTACAGTCAGCAGGCCGTCAACCAAGGTGATGCGTTTCCTCCAACCACTCCTTATCACCAGAACTAGAAAGCTTGGATCTAAGTAGGGACAGCCTCATATGTAGATGGGTAAGCCGGGACAAATACCTAGCCCTCTCTCGGCCAGTAGGCGGCGACTCCAACCAGTCCTCCTGACTATTCTCAAACGTCTCCAACTTAGCCTCCAAAATAGGCCTCTGCTTCTGGAATGTCAAATCTCTAGGCCAGGTAGTGTCCAGGTCCATGTTATCCCTTCAGTTGCTTCCGCATGGACTCGCAGTCGGAACCCGGAGTGAGCCCACGAGCCAACAACTCAAAATGGAGATCCTCCTTCAACAAGTATTTTCAGGCACCAGAGAGACGGGGGCATGATAAATAAATAAAGACACAGACTAACAAGCAACACACTGACTCGAAGTCAACGACTAAACAAAGCAATAACTAATGCGACAAGTGAAAGCAGAGAAACAACAACACTATCAGCAGGGTCCCCAGAATTCCTGCCGTTACTCACGAAACACAGCAGCGAAACCAAAATACCTCAACAAAAACACTATCACGCCATACCAGAACAAAAACCAGGAAAAAAAACAACGATGACAAAGTATAACAAAAACACACAAGTAACAATAATCAGAAAATAAATAAACAAGTTCACACACACTTCCTGTCGATCGGCCGAAAAAAAATATAGCACAGCGAGAACGGCACAGGCGCAGGAAGTCACAAAATAACTTCAACTCATCCCTCTCACCACCAGTGGCAAAACAAAAACCACGGGCCAGCAGAGGGTAAGAACACGTAACCACGCTCTGCTACCATTTTGTCCCGAGTTAGGTGGCGAACATTTTTATACAAAAATACGGTTAACTGCAGCACCACGGTGCACCGCGTAACTTAAAAACTAAAATAACAACAATAAATATAATTCCAATAATGACAATAACATAATAAATAAATAATATAATAATAAATAACACAATAAATAGAAAATTTGGTCTATAAATAACATATATCAGGTACGGGCAGTAGTGAATATAAAATTTTAACTGGTAATTTTTATATGAACTGAGTGGGAGGGAAAAGGTTGTAGAATTTCTAGGCCCACTGTTTTTAAAAAATAATTTGGTTACAAGTTGGTAGCCGAAAATTAAAAAAAAAAAAAACTTAAAGCCGATTTTCGAATGAGGCGGGGGCTTAGTTGCCTCCACGAATCCGAATTAAAGATTGAAATCCTCCCCTTCAGATCATGTCACTGAACTAAATAGTACATACTAGTTAACTAGTTAATTACTAGTTACATACTAGCCCCTCCTCCAGACATAATATCTGGCAGCGCTCCATAACAACCCCAATCCTCGCAAGTTCAGTATAAGAAAAGTAAAAAAACATTTTGGATCCAACCTTGTTCCAGATGAAATGAATAGGAGCACATACACTCCGATTGGCATGCCGGTAACAGAAGCGCTGGCAGGGCGCGGGCATTCAATGTTTGTTTCAGTGTTTGTTACCATTGGGCAGACTCGCCCGCACCAGTCCGCTGACGGCACTCACGGGGACCCTATTGAATCCCAACATAACCAGTAGATATTTTAGAAAAATGTTATTGCAAACCTGAGAAATAATAAAAATTTAATTATGTTTGCCCACAAAGTATATATAAAATATTTAAATTTAACAAACTAAAAATAACCATCTGTAACTAGCAGTACCTTTTAAGTATCAAAGGACTATTTCCTAAAAATAAATCAAGACACCAAGTATTATAAAATACACTTACTTGGTGACAATATTAAATATTATGTACAAAAACAAATTTTCAAATATATAAACATTTACTTATAGACTAGAACAGCCATACTAAATTATTCAGCGTGATAACATTTACTTGTAACAATAATTCACTGGATTTTAATCATTCTATTATAATATTATAATAATTTTAAAATTCTATTATTAAATATTAATTGTAAGGTAGGCCTAATAATAATTATATAATTTACAAATAATAACATAACATTATTTCCCAAAATAACAATAATTTTAAATTATAAATCCGTTCACGCTACTATAAGGCAATTAATTAATTAACCAATAAAATTAAAATCATTAATGTTTGCCAACCCAATTTTGCATACAACACAAAACACGAGGTAACGAAATTTGCAAAGTTCTGTATCGTCTCGCTTTCACTAAATAAAATACAAGGTGATAACTAAATAAATAATTTCCGTTCGCCGAACGGATCGATTTAGAAAGCACGGCGCAAAAATATAATAAATTTTAACCGGCATAGATAATTAATGAACAAATTTAGAACGTACGATAGACAGGATAAGAACACTTAGTGACACGAAAAAACGAACACGAGGAACACAAGTTACAAAAATAATTATAAATAAACTACTATTAACTAAAACTACGATAATATATGTCTGCGTGGGAGAGAAAAACCGCAAAAAAAAATAAAAGTTAAGAGGGTGAGAGAGACAATTACCTGCCGAAAGTAGTGGAGTTAGCCAGCCATGGGGAAACGGGAAGAGCAGAGAACAGCCAGAAAACACAGTAAGCTTCTGCCGAACGTGTCTCCGAACAGTAGCCGGTGCCGGTGAACAGCTGGTCAGTAGTCTAGTCCAAGGTCAACCACCACCTAACCTCGACCAGTCAGTCCAACCAGGCAGAAAATCAATACTTGACGGAGTGACTCCCCCACCGACTGACAAGAGTGGCCGAGGTTGGAAAAATAAAAGACACAAAAACGTTTCAAACTGAGCCCCGGCCTCAAACTGCTAAGAAGCGGAAGAAAACAAATATATTCCTCGGTTCCTCTCTTAGGAATACTGTCAGGTTGAAGACACTTTTGCACCAAATGAAGCACTCAACTGCATCAAGCTCTTCTATTATAATCTCTTAAAAATACTGTCAGGTTGAAGATAATATTTTGTACCAAGTGAAGCATTCAACTGCACCCCTCGCTTATAGGATAAGCTCTTAGCGATAATGTCAGGTTGAACACAATTTCTGTACAAGTGAAGCACTCAACTGCACCAAGCGCTTCTAGGAAAAGCTCTTTATGAGAGGGTTAAACAAATTACAATTTCTCCATATAATGCTTCGCCGCGCTTTACTGTAAATACATGGTGTTGTTATACAGGTATACTGACTGTTCCCATCATTAGAGGGTTAGTATATATTGAACAAGAAAAGAATCCCAATTATATTTCCAAAAACCAATTCCATTATGTTCTGCTTTTTTCAATACAATTTTTAATTACAGGAATAATGATAAAAGATAAAGATTATAGTTGATCAAATTTTAAATATATTTTATAGAAACCTAATATAAATTGCTTTTAAAATTAAATAGCGTAACTACTTGATTTCTTGAAACAAATCTTTATTCTTTCATACGCGTTGGAATCAATTATATTTTAAACAAGCAATTAATTATGTTTTTGATAGGATGCAGTGGTTTTTATATTGAAGAATAAGAATAATTTATTAACTTATTTGGAGCGAAGCTTTATAGTTCAAGCCAGTCGTAAGTATTTTTATCCTATAAAAAATGTTTTATTAAGATTAATATCTCTGGAATGAGTAATTTTAATCCCATCTCGTGGTTAAAATTAAAGAATACACGGTTCTAGGCGTAATGTTACTAGTTAGGTTAAAAGGGAACATAGCTATTATTATTTTTCAGTATTTCTTCTTTAATTGCTAATTTCCACATTTATTCCTTAATAGTGAAATCCACTAAACCAACGTTGAAAAACTGAATTTCGATATTCAAAGGATCACGTTCATAATGCAATTTAATTTTATAGTTTTAGAAATCGTGATATTTTCAAACGCACTTAAGCTTAATCATAGATCAAGCGAATGATCTAAAAAACAATAAAGTAAAAAACTTGCACTTCCCAAAAGAGTCCCAAATTATTAATGAACAGGTCTACGTGTTACGTTGTCCTGGGTTAAAGTCCGATATCAGAGTTTAAATGTAACCTTTACGATTCTCATAATGATTTTGAGTACTCGATTCCAGCCGTTGATAATAGCCATTTCATCATAACACTGTGCGATATCTATAGAATATGTTTCATGCCAACATTATACCAATCAATGTGGTATTAATTTTACAGAAAACATATACTAATTAATTTATACGTAATAAATTTCACTTAATCTTAATACTATCATAACCACCTGTAGTTATGCTTGAATTAATAGAATCTATATCAAAATGAATTAAGTATTAATTACTACTTATAAATATTGTTATTACCGTTTTCTTTAATCAATTCCAAGACAAAAGTAACATATGTGAAATAATTCACGTATATATTATATATATATATATATATATATATATATATATATATATATATATATATATATATATATATATATATATATAAGTAGATATGAATATGAGGGTTCTAGGACACTTTGGGGACAGTCAGAAAATCAATGTAAAATACTGTCCATTGAACCATAAACAAATCTGTAAATCACGAATGTTAAATAACCGAATCTATATCTGTTTGCTTTTACTTTCTTAAGCTGAAACTTAGTCAAATCTGCTTCGAAATGATCTCATATCTGCTACGAATAAACGAAAATTCTGTTGTAAATATATTAAAATCTTAATAAAAAATCTTGGAAAAGTTAAAGAAAAAAATATTGAAATAATAGTATAAATGAATTTAAATTGCCTCCTACAAACCAATATAGTAATATTTTGTCCTATAACTATACTATTTTTTCAATAATTTTAAGTCTTAGTTTACAGATTTTTCTATAATGAATAGAAGAATCTACAGCTGTTTTACTACAATTTGTGCTGATTTGTGTCAAATTCTAGTAAAATTCTCCACTTTTCAAAGTCTGAGTTATACAAATTTTTCCCTATATAAATAGAAGAATCTAACGCTGTTAAATCATAAATTCTGCTGATTTGTATCAAAATCTTTAAATTTTTCCTATATAAATAAAAACATTTAACGCTGTTTTCTACATAAATTGTGCTAATTTTTATCAAATTTTGATTAAAAATCCTTAGAAATCTACTGAATTATTGCTATTTTTTTTTCAGCTTAATAAAAAGATATTTTACTAAATAGTAAAACTTTGGCAGATTCAAATTTTCCCTATTTAAATGGAGAGGAAAAAGATATCCTGCCCGTACTGCAAAAAAGACATTTTCGAACATCATTATAAGTCCCTACATTATAAGTCGAAAAATCATCTAAAAAAATAAAGATATTTATGAAAAAGAACTAAATTATTTGAGGACTTGGGCTAAAGAAAATCAAATTGCCGATCACCAAAACATGTATAATATAGAAAAATTGCGTGAACTAAAGAAAAATTTTAAGGAAAGTAAAAAAGATCTCAATCTATTTAATGATGAAAAAATTCATTCAATAGCTGAAAAATTGGCTATCGAAACTAACGACAAAACTAAGTCAGAAATGATCGAAGAAATTGATAAAACGATTAATGAGAAACCTGAAAATATCATTGATGTAGAAGTTTTATCCTCAATACACGGTCTATTTAAGCAATACATTTTAACAAATTTGAACGACAATTTCATGTCAATTTACAAATATCTTTCTATTTTGCGCCCAGAAATTAAAAGTTTAATCGAAAAATTTCAAGAAACTGTGAAAAATAGTAAAGGATATCTCTCTTTAGAATGCGAATACGAACGAACTTTAGTGAACGGTGAAACACAAACGTGTCCAATGTACTTTACTATAAAAGCAGACGAGATCTTTGATGTAAACGACTTTATTTCTAAACAATTTAATAAATTAACACATCGAGAACAGACAAATCATCCAAATCGAGGTTCTGGATGGACATTAAAACGCTGTAAACAATTAGTTTTGAGCCTTAATAAACACGAATTTATGAACGCAGGATCATATATCGATTTACCACAAGAGATCAAGGTAAAGAAAGCTTGTGTAAATATCAAAAATGAAGATGACTATTGCTTTATTTACTCTATCCGATGTGCAATTGAAAAATCAAAATTTCATCCTGAACGTGTAAAACAATATGAAAAATTTGTAAATGACGAGATATTTTTCTGGGTTCGACTATCCTATGTCTTTAAAAGATATACAATTATTTGAAAAACGAAGCAGTAAAGCAAAGTATAATTATCCGAAAATGTCTGTAAATGTCTATAGTTTTGATGAAAAACTCAATATTGTTCCGTTGCAAATTTCAGAAGTTTATGACGCCAAATTAGAAATCAATTTATTGTATGTAAAACAAGATGAAAAAATCTCATTATGTTTTGATAACAGATTAAAACAAACTTGTATTTTCTCAGTTATCTAAGTGTAAAAATAAAAAATTTCTATGCAGAAGATGTTTAAGCCATTTCTACAAATCTGGAGATTTAACAGATCATTTAGAAATTTGCAAGCAACACGAAGTTTGTAAGCCAATTATGCCCTTTCCAGGTCAAACAACATCATTTACTAATTATCAAAAGAAATTTTCTCATCCTTACGTTATTTATATGGATTTTGAGAGCATATTAGAAAAAATTCCGACATGCAAGAACAATCCACAAAGATCGATTACAACCAAGATTCAGAAGCACATTCCTTATGGTTTTACTCTATATTTAGTGTCAAATGTGACAAATCGCATGTACAAACCTATATGTTATAGAGCAAAAAATGAAGAAGATTTGCCAAATGTTCCTGCAAAATTGTTTTGAAGAACTCAATAAAATATCAAAATACATAGCTACAAAATATAATTCTAAGAACAAAAAACCTATGAAATTGACCGAAGAAGAAGAATTAGCGTACCAAAATTCCAGTCTTTGTCATATTTGTGAATGTGAGGGTTTTGATAATCAAACAAGAAAAAAAGTACGAGATCATTGTCATTTAACCGGCAAATTTCGAGGTGCTGCTCATTTATCTTGTAATCTGAATCTCAAATTTCCTCAAAATATTCCAGTTTTCTGTCACAATATGTCAAATTATGATACTCATTTGTACATAAAAGAATTGGCAAAACAGTATGGTAATGTTGATTTGATCGCAAACACAGATGAGAAATATATAAATTATTCAGTAAATTCAGGATATGGGTATGAGTTTTGAAGATGATAAACCAAGAAAGTTCATCAAGTTTTCATTCGTAGATACGTTCAGATTCATGGCCTCGTCTATAGAAAAGTTAGCTAAAAACCTCAAAAAAGATGATTTCAAGCATACAAATCATTTTATACAAGATGGTCTGAACGCAATTCTAGATAGACAAACCAAATGACGAAGAAGAAATCTTTAAAATTCTATCTGGAAAAGGCATATTTCCCTTACGAATTTATCGACAGTATTGAAAAACTTGATTACACAGAAGACCTGAAAATTCAAGATTTCTATTCACTTTTGACAGACGAGAGCATATCTGAGAAAGATTATCAACACTATTTGAGCGTTTGGAACAAATTAAAACAGAAAAATCTTGGAAATTACTCTGATTTGTACAATATCCAAGATGTATTATTGCTTGCTGATATATTTGAAAAATTTCAGAAATATTTGCTTAAATTGCTATAAACTTGATCCAGCACATTATCTAACTGCTCCAAGTCTCGCATGGGACGCTATGTTAAAATTAACGAAAAATTGAGCTTCAGCTAATTAACGATTATAATATGTATTTAATGATTGAAAAAGGTATTCGCGGAGGCATTTCTCAATGTATTAAACGATATGTTAAAGCAAATAACAAATATTTGAAAGATTTTGATAAGACAAAACCTGAAAACTATCTGTTGTACGTCGATGCAAACAACCTTTATGGGTATGGTCTTATGCAAAAATTTACCATATAACGATATCAAGTGGATGGATCCTAAAACGTATACAACAGCAGAATGGCAAGAAACAATTTTGGAACTCACTGGCGACGAAGATTATGGCTATATTCTTGAAGTCGATCTAGAATATCCAACAAATTTACACGAACATCACAAGGATTTACCTCTTGCTCCAGAACATTTTAAAAACAAACTTTGCACAACTCTACTGGATAAAACTGAATACGTTGTTCATTCGAGAAATTTGAAATTCTATCTGGAACAAGGTATGATTTTGAAACATGTGAATAGAGTTATTGCATTCGATCAGAAGCCTTTTATGAAAAAGTACATTGATTATAACACAAACATGAGAACCAAAGCTACAAGTGACTTCGAGAAGGACTTTTATAAGCTGATGAACAACTCAGTTTTTGGAAAATCTATGGAAAATGTGAGAAACAGATGTGATATTAAGCTTGGAAATGAAGAATTTTCAATGAAACAAGCTAAGAAAACAAATTTCAAATGCTTTAACATCTTTGACGACAACTGTATAGCGAGTCACATGTACAAACAAAAGGTTAAATTTAACAAACCGATCTACATAGGATTTTCAGTTCTCGACCTCTCAAAATTGCTAATGTACGAGTTTTATTACAACAAATTAAAGAAGTTTGATCCAGATTTGAATCTGTGTTACATAAATACAGACAGTTATTTCCTAGAATTGAAACGAGATCCTTTTTAAAATTATTAAAGAAAATATAGATGACTTTGATACAAGTGATTATCCAAAAGATCACGAATGTTTCACTACTAAAAATAAGAAGGTAATAGGGAAATTCAAAGATGAGTTAAATAGCGAATTTTTAGAAGAATTTTGTGGTTTAAGATCAAAGATGTACTCGTACAAATATCTAGACAAAAATCCAGTTAGGTGTAAAGGAATTAAGAGAAGCGTTGTAAATAAAACAATAAATATCGAAAACTTGAAGAGATGTTTGTTCGAAGATAAAGAAGAATTTAGGGAGATGACTGTAATAAAAAGCTATAAAACATGAATTGTATACCATCACCATAAACAAGCTGGCACTGAACGCTAAAGATGATAAGAGAATTGTCCTAGAAAATAAGATCGATACAGTACCTTATGGCTATAAAAATGAAGCAAAATCTGATATATTAGATGAGTTAAATAAAACTTTGAAACTTTGACATGTAAATGGAAGATGATTTGATTCACTGCCACAAATGCAAGAAAAAAACGAAAAATATAGATTCTAAAATCGTTCAACTCAAAACGGATTGTATAGAATTGCAGCAAAATGTTCAAAATGTAAGACAAATAAGAGTAAATTTATAAAGAATCCAAATGAAAAACAAGTAAAGAAAGAATCTAAGAATAAGGAAGAAATCGAGATTGAAGCTAGAGAAATTCATGCACCAGTACGAAAAAAGTTTAAAAGAGAAAAATTATAACTTTAGGAATTGACGATTTATGGGCAGCAGATTTAGTTATAATGTCTAACTATTCGGATCAAAATGATGGATTCAAGTATATGTTAAATGTTATTGATACTTTCTCAAAATATGCTTGGTCAAGAGCTATCAAAAGAAAAAACGGCAAGGATGTTTCAAAAGCTTTCGAAGATATAGTAAAAGATGCCATAATGATCAATCACAAACCTCCAAGTCTACTTCATACAGATAAGGGTTTAGAGTTTAAAAATAAAGAATTTAACGATGTTTTGAGAAAATACGACATCAAGATTTATCATACTGAAAACGAAGAGAAATCAAGTATTGTAGAGAGATATAACAGAACTCAAAATGAGAGAATGAAAATAATTTTTGAGATTAATAAAAACTTTAAATGGATCGATATTCTTCAAAAAAAATCGTAAACAATTATAACGATACAGTTCACAGCACAATCAAAATGAAGCCCAAAGACGTAGATAAGGATGCAGAAAAGGAGTTTTTTAGAGACCGTTTTCAAGTATGTTCCACCTGAAATTCACACGAAAACTAAATTTAAAAATCAATGATCATGTAAGAATTGTTAGTAAAAAAAACAACATTTTCGAACAAATATAAGAACAATTGGTCAAGAGAAAATCTTTGTGATTTATCAAATTAACAACACAGATCCTGTAACTTATAGTATAAAAGATTTAAATAATGAAGAAATAACCGGAAAGTTTTATGAATATGAATTGAGAAAGTCAAAGATTTTTTCTATATAAATGGAGGCCCAAAAGAAATGTTCAATGTGCAAAGAATTAAAAGGTTTTGAAGAATTTTATAAAGATAAGAATAGAAAAGATGGAATTAATTATAATTGTAAAGATTGTTATAGGAAGTATCATAAAGAGCTGTATGATAAAATAGAAAAATTAACTTTGGAAGAGAAAGAATGTCTTAAATGTAAAGAAACTAAAAAAATTTCAGAGTTTAATAGTCATCACTATAGTAGAGATAAGAAAGACTCATATTGTAAAGATTGTGTAAAGAAGAATCACCATAGATTATATTATGAAGATACTCAATGTGAATGTGGAAGAACTATAAAATGGTTAAATAATTATCAAAAACATTTACAAGCAAAATATCATAATTCAAGAGTTTAACATTTTCATCGTGTAATAATTTGTTCTATATAAATGGAGTCTCAAAAGAAATGTACAAAGTGTCAAGAAGAGAATAGAAAAAGACTGTTATTGTAAGGAATTATATGATAAAATGGACAAATTAACTTTAGAAGAAAAAAGTGTTACTTTTGTAAAGAAATTAAAAATATTTCTGAATTTAATAACTGGCAGTATAGTAAAGATAGAAAAGATGCTTTTTGCAAAGATTGTGCTAAAAAAATTTTCAGCGAAAGTTATAAAAACGAAATGCCTTGTGAATATGAAAAAAGAATTCTACAATGGTTACCTAGTTATGCTAAACATTTACAAACAAAATATCATAATTCGAGAGTTTAATAAAATGTAGTAACATTTTTCATCGTGTAATTTAGATATTCTATAAATCAGTCGAGATTCTGCCATATTTTGTAGTAAAATGATTTCCGTTGTATAAAATATTCAAAGATTCTTTCATTTGGTTGTAGAGATTGATAGAATTTGGTTCGTCATCAATGAACAAAATCTCTAATTCAGGATAATTTATTTTTAGATGTTTTAATCGGTTTGGTATTTCTCTCTTCTGAGCTCTGATAACGTAATAAGGATATTCCCACATGTGATTCTTTTTAATTAATACAAAAACATGGTGTTTTTTCTTATAAAAATTTTTACAAACAAGGTCTGGTTTCATTAAGTCAATTTTTACACTTTGTTTTGTGATTATTTCCGTTTTTATTTTCATCTTTAATTTGCAAGTGTTTTAACTTCGTCCTCTAAATATTTAATCTTGTTTTCAAGTTTGTACTCACCAAATTTTCTAATGGAGGGTAAAACCTCTTTTGTAACCCACTTTTGAAAGGTTTTTGCTTCTAATTTATTAGATCTTAGTATTAAAGAATAAAATCCAGATTCATTAATGAAAATAGTGTCAGGATGAAGATTTTGAAAGGGTCTATGGCATAGACTCTTGTAATTTATATATTTAAAGGCTATTTTCTCGTCATTATCAATATTATTTATGATAGCTTGTCTAGTATTTTCATATTGTAAAATTTCTGCAACATCTTTAGCCTTAAACCAAATTTCATTATTTTCGTCAACAATCGTGCAAATGTCTTTATTATTGAATGTAAGTTGATTGTTGAGTAGGTCTACAACTGACTCCATTTAGATAGAAAAGAAATTTAACTAGTAATTTTTATTTCAGTATAAAGTCCAGATTCATTGATAAAAACAGGGTCAGGATGAAGATTGTTAAGGGGCCATTCGAATAGCCCCTTGTTTTTTAAGTAAAAATATTGAATTTTTGTCATCATCATCAACTCATTTTTATTCCTTTTTCAATCTTAAATATATTGTTGTTTTACTCTCATTATTTAATAAATTTCCGTCAGAGTCTTGTATAGTTAGAACGATTTTTTGAATTCTTTTAATATTTTTTCTAATTGGAATATAATCGATTTCATTCGGTTTTTCACTGATTTTTGATCCATAAGCAACATTTGGGAAAAAAGTGTACAAAATTTCAGATTCTTTGTGTAAATTGTTCGGTATGATTTTCAAAACTAGGTTCAACGAGATTGCAGTGCACTTCAATTACATCGAACGGTCTAAATTTTGGCGTTTTATTTCCTAAATATACCTGATTTGGCTCAATAGTTTCTTGAACAAACCCTAACAAAATCTACAATAATTGCTGAAAACATTATTCTTACTGGTGATTTTATTTGAATTTTATTAGAGAGATAATTTTTTTGCATTTCAAACTTGTTTTCGTCAAAGTTTTAAAGATTTATCTGATTGTTTGAATGTTTTCAGATAATTTTTAAGGGAATTTTTTATTTGATCGAAAGTATAATATCCTTTGTTTAAACCATAGTATTTTGTTATGTTCTTCTCACTAAATCCTATGCAATAAGGAGAACTTTCACTAATATTTATTACAAAATTGTCAGAATAAAAACCGCTTAAAAACCAAAAAAAAAAAATTTGATTCTTCCTCTAAGTGTATAGGATTGTTCCAAGTTTAAAACTAATTTAGAGCTTTCTGAAGTCAACTTGAACAGCTTCATTTTCGCAAGCGTTGCTTCAAGATGAAAATCTTCTATTTAAATGGAGAAATTTTTAAAGCAAAAAGATCAGATAAAACTTCAAACGTTTGAAAAAAATAAGAAAGATCAACCAATCAGATTGTTAATTGTTGGTTCAAGTGGATGTGGAAAAACAACTTTATTATTGAATTTTATCTACAATAGGTTGATTCCTTATTCCAATTTGTATGTTTTTAGTAAATCTTTAGAACAAGACGCCTATAAAAAATTACAAGAAAGATTTGAAAATATTGAGAAAAACTTAAACAAAAAAATATCACATTTTTATAATGCTTCCGAGGACATAGTTCCATTAAGCGAATGTAAACCGAATTCTTTAATCGTTTTTGATGATTGTATTTTGGAAAATCAAGACGTTATTAAGGAATATTTCGTAATGTCCCGTCACAAAAATATCTCTTGTATCTATCTTTCTCAATGCTTTTCAAAGGTTGATAAACAAGTTATAAGAAATAATCTGAATATTTTGTGTGTTTTTAAGCTAGATGATCACTATTCGAGAAAGATTTATAACAATTATGTGGGATCTGATATGAGTTTTAACCACTTTATTGAGTTATGTGATAAAATTTGGAAGGAAGACTACGGATTTTTAACTATTAATCTAACTTTGAAGCCTAAAAATGGTAAATATCTGAATAAATTTTCTAATATAAATGCTGCTCAGTGGTCTGACAAATCTACTTGATAAAATATTTGTTACAATTATTTTTATATTATCTTTACTTTTTATTTACATTATGAAAATAACAGAAAAAAAACGGTAAATCTGTTCACGTTCCACGTTCACGTTCATGTTTCACGTTCGTGTTTACATTTCACGTTCATGTTTTACGTTCGTGTTTACGTTTCACGTTCGTGTTTCACGTTCCACGTTCACGTTTTACGTTCCGTGTTCACGTTTCGTGTTCACGTTTCCACGTTCCACGTTTTACGTTTCAAAATTTTCCTAAATAAATGGCGAACGTAACTTCAGAAGAAGCAAAAAAACTTGATCAAATAGAAAAGAAATTAATCAAAGAATTTAAAGAACAGATTCGAATTGATGAAAAAGAACAAGAATTTATTCAAAAAATTAATCAACCTGTAACATCTGCAATAAAAAATGTTGAGGGCAAAATTGAAAATGTTTTAAGCGATAATCAAAATTTGATGAATTTGGTTCCAGTTGTACGACAATTTGCTGATATTTCGATACCAGAATCTGAGTTTGAATTGCCAAAATTACCATCTTCAACACCATTTAGACCTCGAATCATTGAAGACTCTACCATAGTTGAACCAATAAGTCCTGGAACAACGGATATAATAATTGGTGAAATTGGTAAAAAATTTCTTCCTAGAGCAAAGGATGATAAATTTGGTTTGTATTGGGACAGAAAAAAGAAAAGTTTTATGATTGGAAATTTGCCCGTGAATTTTGAGCATAATGATATCATTATTAATGAAAAAACATATGAAGGAACTCAAGGTTTATGGAGATTATTAACAGGCACTGATGTTCCAAAAGACGGTTTATATTCTGAAGAAGACTTGAAAAAGTATACTGAAATTTTATGGAAATCTGATTCAATTTACAAAAATAATGATCCATCAACTAAGAAACCAAAGTCAAGTAAAGGTAAAAAATATCTCAATTTGATTAAACCAATTTGGGAAAAAAAGAATCGAAGGATCAGGTGTGAGAAAATACAGTGATAATAAGATTGAATACAGATATATCGACGATTTGACAAAACTCGATGGAATTATTAATTATATTTATGCTCAAGAAAAGGCTGGAAACAACAATTTTTTGAACGAAAAGAAAGCGATTAAAGATTTTATTTCGAACAAACTTGATGAAATGATTGAAAAACCTGATGGAATTAAATATTTAAAACGAGTTTTTGCCGGCAATAAGTTCATCTACTGATTGAAGGTAGCGGACTTTTGAATGATTTTATCAACAATTTACCTTTTGAATTACACGTACCAACTTATCAGTATCTGGGGCCTGGCACAAAACTCGAAAAAAGACTAAAAAGAGGAGATCCTGGTATAAATAAATTAGATCAAGCTGCTATGGAACACGATATTTTTTATGCAAAACATAGAGACACAAATTCCAGACATATAGCAGATAAAGTTTTGCAAGATAAAGCAATGGATAGATTTTTATCAAAAGATGCTAGTTTAGGTGAAAGATTTGTTGCGCTTCCAACAGCTGGAGCAATGTTTTTTGAAGAGAAAACTAGGAATGGGAATCGAAGAGAACTTGAAATTTTAACTATATAAATGGAGGTGAATGTAAATTTCAGCAAAAATCAGAAAGAAAAAATAAAATCCGCTTTTAAGAAGAAAATACCCGTTAGTATTCAATTTAAAATAGATCAACTAATAAATGGCGAAGATAAGATATTTTTAACAAATAGACAATACAATAAACTCGAAAAACATAAGAAAAACAATAAAGGAACCAGAATAGAATTTTCTTATAATCAGTTGAAAGAAGTTAAAAATGGTGGACTTTTGAAAGATTTATTAGATTTTGGAGAAAATATTCCAGTTGTTAAAAATGTTGTTCCTTATGTTCGTAAAGCTGCTCCAATCGTTAAAAAGGATGTGATTCCTATTGTTCGAAACATTTTAAATTGGTTAGATAAAGAGTTGGAAGATGTTACAGGATCTGGATTAGATGAAAAAACTTTGAATTACGTGAAATCAAACATTAAAAAAAAAATTGAAATCAAACCTTTAACATTCGGGGAATTGGAAGAAATCTGCAAAAATATTAAACATTTTAGAGGAATCTTCATGAGAGATACATTACCTGAAAAAGTTGAGAAATTTGAATGTGGAATTGTGAATTTAGACTCGATTATGGGAAGTGGAACGCATTGGATTTGTTAATATAAAAATGATAAGAATGCATGTTATTTTGATTCGTATGGAAGAATTGAGGATAAACCACCTATAGAATTGATTAAATATTTGAAAAAATCAAGCGTCTACTACAATGATTCTCAGATTCAAGACTATAAAGATCCCCCAATTTGTGGTCATTTATGTGTTTTTGTTTTGAATGAACTGAGTACTGGTAAAGATTTTAAAAGAAGTTGTTAACAAATTATTACTTAATAAATATGGATTCACAAAATATTTTTGACGTATTTGGAACACAAATTATTCAAAATGTAGATAATAGTTTGAATTTTGATAGTTTGAGAAATGAGTTTGATAACAAGTTAGAAAATTTATTACAAAACCTTCCAGATTCAGATATTGTTTGCTGTCGAGATTGAAGATTTTAAAGCAGAATATGATAACAAACTTGCAAATTTCATGAGTTCAAATGAAGTTGCTGATAAAATAAAAACATTGGAAAAAAAAGTTGATGATGGTGTAAAAAAATTATTTACCAATTTAATGTCTCATATCGAAAAAGCTGATAAAATTACTGAAGCGATCAAAGTTGAAAAGAATTATGTTAGTTTGGCTAATAAAAAAAGAATTGTCGGTGTTCGACCTGGTATTGACAAACATGATGTTGTTGTTAAAGAACAAATTTTTAAAACCTCTAAAATTATCAGAAAACATCGATATTGTTGATTTACATGATCCGAATGTTAAAAATGCCTTAGATTTTAAAGGAAAAAGAATTAGCAGTGTTAGTAAAGGAATTAATCCATTTGATGTTGTTGTAATGATTCAATTAGAAGATCCTATTAAAATGTTTAATGAACTAAAACAAAATTATGAGAATCATAAACAGCATGTTAAAGATTTTACAACAGAAGTCTATGAAAAACTTGATGAAAGAAGTAAAAGATCAGTAGACGATGTTGGTGAATTACTTGATAAAGTAAATAAACTAGAAGAAAACTTTAATACATATAAAAATAATGTTAATGAATTAGTTGGTGAAGTAATTAACAAAATTCTGGAAAATTTTGATACACGTTTCAATGAGAAAATAAACTTTTTTGAAAATTTTGGTACACGTTTCAATGAGAAAGTAACACATAATAATGAATTACTTAAAAGAATAGATGATCAATACTCTTTATATCTCGATAAAGTAAATAAACTAGAAGAAAAACTTTAATAAATTTAAAGAAGATGTTAATAAATCTTTTGAAAACATTGATAACAGATTTAATGGATTAGGCGGCTATGATGACTAATTTTCCTTATATAAATGGCGCTCATATATTGTGTGAGGTGTAAGGCAAAAACTGAAACAAATTATATAAAATACTATGCAAACATCAATGGAGTTAAGAGAATATCTGGAAAATGTGCTGAATGTAACTCAAAAAAGAGTCAATTTATAAAAACTTGATTTTGAAATTTTTTCCTAATAAATAGAGATGGCGGGACATTACAGTGCTTTCGATCTTTTTATCATGCAACACGAACGAGATTTGAAAAAAGAACATTGGGATGACATTTCTCAAAAATATGAATTATCCGAAGATATGATGAGATTATACGTAAACAAATTGAATTGGTATAACATTGCAAAATATCAAACTCTGTCCCCAGAGTTCATTCAAGAAAATATACATTATCAATTAAAAGATCATATGTCTGTTCTTTGTCTCTATCAACACTTGAGTATAAAATTTTTGGATGAAAATAAAGATACAGTTTGATTGGAACAATATTATAGATAGCGGTTACTATCCTGTGCAAATTTTATTGAAATATGTGACCGAGATTGCAAAATTTAAGGAAGAGAATCCCGAATATGACGAAGTAGATCATTAAAAATGACTAAAATTTATATCTTTTCTTATAAAAACGTACATTAGATCGATGAAAAAATGATACATGATGTTTAAAATTTCTAAATTTTCTCTTATTAAATGGCGGACTACAGAAAATATGCTAGTGATATTGAAAGGGCGGAGTTTAAAAATTTCTATCCAATTAGTAAACAACATTTGAATGAACCGAATAAAAGAACTGAGTTTAATATTGATTTTGGAGATAACTTTTGCTCGTCTAACTTCCAGTTTTATATTTCTGGAACTTTAACAAAACAAGATGGTCAAGCATATCTTGGAACTGATAATGTTAGATTAATCGATAATTTTATACCGTTTTTATTTTCTAAGATTGAAGTAAGAAAACACAATAAATTGATAGAAGAAGTCGAAAACTGTGGTCAGTTAAGCACTATTAAAGGAACTATTTCGTATTCAAAAAGTAATGTATTTTCAAACAGTTTTGAATCAACTTTTAAATTTGGACAATTTGAAGCAGTCGGTGATTTAGCACATTTCGGCTTAGGATTCTTTGAAAATGTAAATTTTTCCAATCTATAAAGGTGGATTTTACATTAGTTTCATAAGAGCTGAAGACGATGATGTGATTCTGAAGACTGCAACTGGAAATGTTATGCCTGTTGATGGCAAAATTACAATTAAACGAGTTTTTCATTAGAGTTCCGATGATTTATTACAAAACCACGAGTAAAATTCAGTTGATTGATGAAATTACAAAATCTCAAAACATTATGTTTAATTTTCTAGATTGGCAATGTATTGAGCAAAAAGGTATTTCCGGAACAACTTATTCGTTCGATATCACAAATATTTATAGAAATATCTTCAATCCTAAGTTTGTTATTATAGGTTTTCAAACAGATAGACAGAATAATCAAGAGAAAAATCCTTCAAAGTTTGATAGTTTGAATGTAAAAAATATCAGAGTAAAATTGAACGGTTCTTATTATCCAGATGAATTACAAAATTTAAACATTTCAGGAGGTCTTTTTCAGAATCATGTATCAGATGTATCAAGATTTTAAGAAAGTTTACTACAAAAATATGGAAATGTATTATAATCCTAAAGAATTTTTTAGCGAATAGACCTATTTATGTTTATTGATACAACAAAGAGTTTGACAAATATTTCTGCTTCAAAGAACGATATAATTATCAATATGGATTTTCAAAATGCTGTTACAAACGCGATTTGTTATGTGGTTGTGGTTTCTGAGAAATTTTTAGCCTATGATGTGATTAAGAACGATATTAGAGAAATTCAGTAGTTAATGATGTTCATATTGTTCTCTTTCATTCCTTCTAAAACTTTAAAAATATACTCTTTCGCTGATGAAAAAATCACGATTTCTTCCGGAATAATCTTTGTTATCATAGACAAAATATCCTAAATAGTTAAATAATAAAATAAAAATCATTTCTTTTTATCTCGGTAGTTGAAATATAAACATAAACATTTGCGCTGAAAAATTTATATCTCGGCAGAGTTAGTTCCATACCTTCCATTTATTCTTTTTGTAAAAATGGAAGAGTATAAATGCTAACTGTTACAAGTGTTTCTAATAGAGGAGAAATTATCGATAAAAGATATTTAGTTTGTAGAGGTTGTAATTTAATTTTGTACGAAAGACCTAAACCTAAGAAATTTCGAAATAAACAAACACATTTGAATAATCTGCTTACAAAATTGCAATATGGAGGTAAAAAACAAACACAATTTGTTACAGAATTTAGAAAAACAGAATAAAAATTTTTACTTATCTCTTGGAACCGTTGAAAAAATTATTTTCCTTTTCAAAGAATACATTAGGTTTGTAGGTTTAAATACACGCGTTTATTATGAGAAGATTTTACCTATAATCTTTCACTATTTGGACATTGAATTTGACTACGATTTTAAACCTGAAATCTTTGATGATTTTATAGTACATTTGGAGAAAGTAAATGAAGAACCTCGTGAAAAGAATGCGGTTTTACTCACATTCTCCCCGACTTCTCGAGTGATTGTTAGCAAATTTCATTTTTTTTCCGTTTATAAATTTTTCATTAAGATTTCTGGATTTTTTCATTAAAAACAGCTTAAGAAATTAGAAGCCTACAATGAACAGTAAAACAGCTATAGATTCGGTTATTTAACATTCGTGATTTAAAGATTTGTTTATGGTTCAATGGACAGTATTTTACATTGATTTTCTGACTGTCCCAAAAGTGTCCTAGAACCCTCATATTCATATCTACTTATATATATATATATATATACTTACTATTAATTTAATGGTTTTATTCCAAAAGGTTGAGATGTATTTTCAAATAAACGCAGTTTAGAAGAAGGTAATATAGTTAATAAATCTACCATTATTTTTTAAAGTAAATTGATCGATATTGAAGTAAAATAATTGTAATAGTGTAGGTTACACTGTAGTTTACGCTGTCTTACAGTGTACAACTAAACTCTAAACTATCAGAGTACCTATTTTTCTCACTAATTCGTAAAACAATTCCTTCACAAATATTATAATTAATTTCAAATACAAAATGCAATAGCTAAATTGCTCGATTAAAGTTTTTCAAAACTTACAATACGGCCCATATTTATTGGTACACACAAATATTTTCAAATTACATTATCTCTAGATGAGAGAACATAATACAATCAATAGTATTAAAATTTGATTTGAGGTTCAAGTTTCTCCTAACAAAAGAGTCAAAGACTTAATACGCTAAAGTATTACTAAATAAGTTAACAAATGCAACAATATTTTCATTTAGAAAATCAAACAATACGGTTAAATAACAGTCATCCCTTCGGGTTTAAGGGAGTGAAATTGAACGTTCAAAAGTGACGACTTTCAGACACAAATGTCTACAAAATTCTACGCTCGTATATTTGCTGACAACGTTGCTCACAATTATCTAATGCTAATTTCCTAATATTTCCTACAAGTGTTCTTTTAAAATTCCTACAATTTTACAATATAAATCTTATTAGATACTATTCCTTTAAAATAAAATCTCTTTTTTAAACTAAAAATTATTTTTGTAAATTATAAGCCAAACATACTTAAAATACTGTAACGTATTCTGTGATTTTTTTACATAGAAATTATATAATTCTATTTAATACAATTGTTTGTTTATTAAAGGAATATTTACTAGAAAAACTATTTGCTACAATTTAAAATATATTGTATTAAGCTGCTTAGCAATGAAATATTATACATAAAAAGTGCGGTATAAATAAATACCACAGCTTTTGGCTTCCATACATAAAATAATTTTTGATAAGAATAATTCCCAAATAAACAAATTAAGAACTAATCCTGATATCTCCGCGCCGCAGCTGTACTCTGTTAACCGCTTTCCACGGCCCTGTGTGGATCTGGATATGGGTTTGTCCGTTTATATAAACTTCCAGCTAGGGATTTTACATTTTTATCACTAGGCGGTTGTTTGTTTTTATATAAACAAAGCGAATGCATGCATTTAAGTTTGTGTTTGTAAACGAATTATCTATTTAAACCACATTGATGTGAGACGAGTTTAAATCTTGTATATGCGTATCCAGTAAAATCTCTAATTTAGTGTGTCAATCTCTAATACAGTATGGACTAAAAACATCGTAGTGAATGTTGAGGTGCTTATGTCTAAAAATAATAAAGTATAATATTTTTAATTTATTAAAGTTTACTATGGGTAAAAATCTCGTATTCCAGTTTCATTGGGATAGCAAATTTGGTATTACAAAACGACCTACTCACTATTATCTATCGACTTTTGTGGAGTTAAGACTCAAATCTGAGACCTTTTATATCTATCAAACTTCAGAAACTATGTATTAGAAACGAGGCTACTTAGGAAACGGAATTTAATCTGGGAAACTTAAGTAAATATTGCAGAGTTAATAATTGTTAATAACTGGAAGTCTAACACGAACAAAGTATTATATTTGTGTCTATTTAATATTGTATTAAGTTTTTTTAGAAATGAAATATAATATATAAAAAGTGCGGTAGAAACTACAATGTCCCTTTAAATCGATTTGTTTACATTATTATACATAATATACAACAACAAGAATATATATATATATATATATATATATATATATATGTCTTAAGACAGTAAACAATACAAACAGGAAAACAGTAACAATAAATAAACTATAACAATAGAAATAACATGAGGAACTATAGCATAATATAGATACAAGACTATATGTATCAATGCTTCGACACAGCACCTATAACAGTATATCAGTAACTATAACTATAATAACATGATAAACTATGGCATAAAATAACAAAGAATATACATATTATTTATAGATACCATATTAGCAGAAAGGTAACAACCTGTGTTCTTGTAAGAAACTTTACAGGCTCTTGTCCTGAAGCCGTATAGTATTTCAGCGTAGTATAAGACAGGCGTTCAAAGACAATAAAAATCGAGGTTAAGGAGAGAAAATATTTTTCGTTTCATGGTCAACTATTGTGCTAAGCATGGTGAGTAAATGGCTGGAGAGAGCTTCGACTCGAATTTAGGTTCGTAGTTACTGTGATACATTCGTTGTTTTTCTATAGAGTTTTATATATTCACGGCCTACAGTTCAGGGTAAAAACTTTCAAGAAAGGCATCTGTTTATTTGTCCTCATTACTAAGTATTTGACTACAATTATACGTAGTCGATTAGCGTTGGAAATTCTTATAAATATTTAAATTTTGAACGAGCATGAGAATATATATACTGATAGCTGACGGTGGAGTGGTCTGGAACGTCGGAATTTGAACCTGAGTTAGAAATAGCTTAGGTTTAAACCCTGTTTGTGGCATTAGACCTTTTTACCAGTAACATCAACCTTGTACTGTATCGACTCTCTTCTTAATTGTTTTCATAAGGTCCGTGCAGGGTTTAGTGGCCCAAACGGACGGGAAAAATTATTGGTTCAACGTAAATCGGTCTATCCTAAAAAACATGATATATAGGTCATTTTGTTATTCCCACATTTTATGTATTTTCCACATCTACAAAACAATTTATATTAACGTTATTAAAGTGTGATTTGACAATTAATGATATTTAAATATAAAGTTACCTACCAATAACATAACATATAGCCCGTAAAAGTGTCTAAGATATTACATTACTAGCTGTTACCCGTGGCTTCGCACGCAATTTTTTAAAACCGAAGTCCTTATAAAAAGCAATTATGATGTAATATGATGGGAGTCCTACAAACATTATAAAACGTAAGTAGGCTTACATCAGGTAGATATTATTAAATTCATGATAAATAGTATCAGATTTTAACTTAATTATTATATTATCAAGTTTGGCAAGTGTAGGAGCATTTCTGGTTCTAATTAATTATATACATAACGTCACAGCTGAATCTGCCTTGTAATGCCGATGACGAAAACACAAATCTCGAATCACACAGGTCTCGGAAACTCACTTAAATAAAAAAAAACCTATATTTCCAGTCCTTGTCATATATTTCAGGTCTAAGATATATCCAGTACCACAGTAGGGTTTGCCTTGTTGTTCTGACGAAGAAAAAATATATATACTTACATAGGAACAAGATGCCTACTTCGGTTATAAAGTGCTTACTTAAGACTATTTAAATTCACTTAACTACTATGTCACAGGTTTAGCTTGCCATATTGCCTCGATTAAAATACTATATACGTTCGATTATATAGTTCTCGGAAATCTATTTTGGTCAAAATCGTGTTGGCATAGTTGAGTTTGCTACGACTGAAAAGCCTATTACGAATTAGGGGGAAAGTCCTACCTACTTACTTCTTATGTACTTTCGGTCTAAGGGGGAAATCCTTATTAAGGTTATGCAACATTCCAAAATAATCGTTATTAAAGTTTTTGCGTTACACTTGCTTTTTGGACTGTAGCCTGGGAAAGAATGAATTTTAAGGTATGTTAGTATTAATTTCTCTGTTTTTCTGTAAGCTATTGTTAAAATGTAATATCACAATGTCAAGGAAGCCCACCAGTTTAAAGTAACTTATGTGAAAACATTCATAACTTTGTTCATTAAGGTTAGTTTTATAACAGTATTTAATGCATTAGATGATTTTAATACGTCACACTGGCGCAATCTAGAGTAAAAATTTATATATTAATGTTTTATTTACTATCTGCATTACACTACCGATCAAGCACTGTTTGCTTATTATTGATAAAATTTAAATTTAAAACAGATGTTTCAGAAAGTTTGTCGAATTATAGCTGGTCAACAGCTGTTTAGTGCCAGTTTAATTTGAATTATGAAACGTTATTACGTTTTAGTTCTTATCAATTTTGAATTCGACTTTATTTGGTGAAATGAATGTGTTATGGGTGGTAAAAAGCACTCTAAGTGTTAATTCAGACCATAAGGTCTATACCTGTTTAAAATTTCAGCACAATCCTTACCAGATTCAACGAGATTCGAGGACAAACCTCCAAAAATCTAAATATCTAAACATACAATCATCCAAACATCCAAATATCCAAACATTCAAACTTTCGCATTTATAATATTAGTGGGATTGTTGTCTATATGATCGCATTTCGTAATGAAATGTGTTAATTCACTTTCCTGAAAGTATGTGTCAATATCAATGTCACTTAAAGAGATATTAATATAGATGAAGTAATCAATACACTTGAGCGTAACCAAGGGGAGAGCCATTGTTTGGCACAAGAAGGTAGGATCTACACGTTTAAAATGTTTTACAAGCCAATACGCTTCATGTTGAGAGAGCAGTTTGGAACATTTTCCGGCTTGTAATTCTTCGGATAAGTACTTTGCCGGTTTAGCTCTTGCAATGATCAGCCCTGCAGTGGTAGACCGAGTTCTGAACGTGGTTACCTCGCCGGATTCCACGACAAACAACCTAGCACGCTTTGCGTCAAACACGTACTTGTTGAGCCCTGTGATTTTCATACTCCATAGCTACATCTGCAGAGAGAGCTACAGATCAATACTGGCCGACTTGTCGAGCGTCAGTGACGAGCTGAAGTCCGAGAGCACTCGCACGCAAAGAATCGTCTTTTCAGCATTCACCGCGGTCCTGTTGGTGGGCGCGGTCGCCTTTCAATTGGAATATGGAGTGGTTTCAAGAAATGTACCCTGGACGATTATGCATTTAGCGTTTTACCAGCCCACTATTTCCACTATCTGGTCTTCACCGATCTGCTGACCAGTAAATTCTCTGCATTGAATATACGTCTGGAAAACATCAGCACAGACGTGACCACCACACCCCTGCAGACCATCAGCACTCAGATAAACTCCGTGTTCCGCCTTCACACTCACCTCCACGTCGTGGTCTGGGACGTGAACGCCCACTTCTGCCTGTACAACCTGCTTAGTATCACCACCAGACTCGCTGTTTATAGTCCTAGAAATGTACGCTTACCTAATGTCGATCTCCGAAGGTAACGATTACAGACACCACGACTATGCTGGGTTTGTGTTCATGTTCTCGGAGGTGGTTTTTCTGGTCACCCAATGTCTGCTGTGCCACGCTTGCGCCAAGGAGGCTAACCGCACAGTGATGATCGCCCACCACCTCCTGCAGCCTGAAACACCCACCCGGCTCTGGGAAGAGGTCGGCGTTTTCTCCCGCTTGACACTCAACAACAAGGTCTCCTTCTCTGTCGGAGGCATCTTCAATCTGGATCGTCCCTTTCTCACCAAGGTGGCCATGACGTCTCTGTCCTACCTTATCATTGCTGTGCAGCTTAAAGATGTCCGTCTATCAGGTTAGTGACGGACCTAAAAACCAACGACACTGGCTCGGGAGTAGAAAACTCTACCAGCTACAGTAATTCCATCTATTCTTATACGTAAATATGTCCAACTATCAGGAAGTCACGGACCTAAAACCACCGGCACTGGCTCAAGAGTAAAAACCTCTACCAGCTACAGTAATTCCATCTACTCTTATACGTAAATATGTCCAACTATCAGGAAGTCACGGACCTAAAACCACCGGCACTGGCTCAAGAGTAAAAACCTCTACCAGCTACAGTAATTCCATCTACTCTTATACGTAAATATGTCCAACTATCAGGAAGTCACGGACCTAAAACCATCGGCACTGGCTCAAGAGTAAAAACCTCTACCAGCTACAGTAATTCTACCTTCTCGTATACGTAAGGATTATAACTGATACAGTGATTTATATTTAAAAGTGCAGACCACATAAATAACCATAACTAGTTGTACCTTGGCTCTATATATTGATCCTGCTCTAACACCCAACACTAAACGATAGTTGTAATACAGGAGTATTAGACATTAATAGTTAAGACCTGTATTTTGTATGTATTTTATTGTATACCACCATATTACACCAATATTACCTTATTAATATACAGGCATTCAGACTGATAAAATGCATGCGTAAAATTATAACGCACAAAAAGCCAAATTTTAAACACAATTGTTGTAATTCATGTCTGTTTTTAATCCGATAAATATTATGTAAATTGTGCAAAACTTTCAACAACACAAAGCTTCAATTTCAATAATTACACTACGTTAATTTATAGTGTTGTAAGTCGGTTATTTATGTTACATTTGACAACCATGCATTACCCAGTTAACATTATGTCACTTATTGTTGTAATAACTTAATTTATCTTTATTCACATTTTGTTGTTTTCTCATATCAATTGGAAATATTTCTGCCATTCTTATACTTACTTAGAGCTAGAGTAATAGTTATAGTATAAGTTAGTCTTATCTTATTACCTTTTTTTCACTTAATGTTGTGGTTTTATATTACAATTTCATTCATTTCGAATACTTCTATAGTATCATATAACATCATTCTAATATAAAATAGTTAATTTACACTTAACATTTTCTTTGGTTTCCTTATGAAACTACGAATTTGTTTAAAATAGTTTAATAATATTTAGTGTCATGTATTAGAAATACAAATAATAAATAAGGTATTATAAGGTCAACAGGTTTTATTTTTTTCTTACTCGAAAATAAAAATTCCAGTCATAAATAGAAACGAAAATATAACGATTACCAGGATTTGGGAATAAATTATAAAGTAAATCAAGTAAAAAGTGGAATTTGAGGCGTTATCAGATTTCGCTTTATGACATAAAATTTAGTTTAAATATTTGCGTAATTATAAATGAGTAAGTGTATGTGGTGTATAAATGTTTATGCCATGCTGTATTTCTGTAGATTTAAGAATATCTAATTTTCATTGCCAATAAGGGAATAAACTAATTTTTATTTTTAAACTATATTTAAAATTTACTGCACAAAAGCCGTTCAACTGTAACCTTATGTAACATTCAAAAATAACAGATAGGTATTTGTAATTGCATTACAAATATTTTTACGGAAAAAAATAATTTAAATATTTATATATAAAAAACTAACTTTGAAATAAACACATATTATAAAACAACTCATATTCAGATATATTTTTATTTTAAATGTGTTTAAAATTAAAAATTTAATTTCTTATATAATATTAAAATATATATTTGATTGATAAGTTTTTGTATTTGTATGAATGAGGTTAGCACCGTACATTTTAAGCAAGATTATTAATGTCGTATTTGTTCTTTTGAATACACAAATTGTTAAAAAAAGATGTAAAATAACTATGACAGGATCAACATTACGCTGTACAACAAAACAAATCTCATTTCTAAACCCATTATCACTGATAAAACAATACGCAAAGTACTACAAGGAGTGAGAGGTATGTAACACATAGAACAATGGCCTGAAGCCAGGTCAGCGCTGTGACTCTTGTACGTACATATAATGTAGAAAACAAGCGCGTCTGTATCTTTCCAACATTATATGCCAAAAATATATATTTTGGCGTATACTTTTATTACTGAAACCATCATGTTACACTTAATAAAGGTTAAAACCAAAATTAAATATCCAAGAATAATATGATCAAAAGCTAAGAAGCGGGATTCAAGAACAAATATATTCCTCGGTTCCTCTCTTAGCGATACTGTCGGGTTAAAGACACTTTTGCACCAAGTGAAACAATCAACTGCACCAAGAGCTTCCAGTATAATCTCATAGCGATACTGTCAGGTTGAAGATACTTTCTGTGCCAAGTGAAGCAATCAACTGTACCAAGCGCTTCTAGGATAAGCTCTTAGCGATAATGTAAGGTTGAAGATAATTTCTGTACCAAGTGAAGCACTCAACTGTACCAATCACTTATAGGATAAGCTCTCAGCGATACTGTCAGGTTGAAGATAATTTTTTGTACCAAGTGAAGGACTCAACTGTACCAATCGCTTCTAGGATAAGCTTTTAGCGATACTGTCAGGTTGAAGATCATTTCTGTACCAAGTGAAGCACTCAACTGTACCAATCGCTTCTAGGATAGGCTTTTAGCGATACTGTCAGGTTGAAGATAATTTCTGTACCAAGTGAAGCACTCAACTGTACCAATCACTTCTAGGATAGGCTTTTAGCGACACTGTCAGGTTGAAGATAATTTCTGTACCAAGTGAAGCACTCAACTGTACCAATCGCTTCTAGGATAAGCTCTTAGCGATACTGTCAGGTTGAAGACAATTTCTGTACCAAGTGAAGCAATCAACTGCACCAAGCGCTTATAGTATAATCTCTTAGCGATACCGTCAGGTTGAACACAATTTCTGTACCAAGTGAAGCACTGAACTGTACCAAGCGCTTCTAGGATAAGCTTTTAGCAATACTGTTAGGTTGATGACAATTTTGTACCAAGTGAAGCACTCATCTGCACCAAGCGCTTCTTGTATAATCTCTATATGACAGGATTAATAAAAATTACAATTGAACGTCTGAGTGGAACAACAGTAATATTCCAAAAAATGAAAAAAAAAGTTATGATAGCCACTTTGTTGTTTAAGTGTAGTGCTATCGTTGAGTGGAAGAACAGAAATATTCCCGTGCAACCTGTCTATTAAACAATGCTTACCAGTTTGCAATGAGTAGAAGAAAAATAACATTCCAGGAATGTTACTCTTCTTCCACTCAGAGGCCGCGCCGTGCTCACGTAGTACTTGTGTCTACCACACGAGGCGCTGTCCTCTCATAACTGACTGTTCATTGTTAGTTATATATTAACTAAAGTGTTACTATATTGATACATTATTCTAAATTAGTAATAATCGTGTTTATTACAGGACGTGGATTCTCACATACATTTTGTTTGGTTTTTTAACTGATCAGCAAGTGCCAAGTTTAGTTTGAACACTATGCCGTCCTGAGTCTGAGTCTGACACAGAAGAGCCTAGAAGAAAGAGAGGTAAGATAAACAAAGAAAAGCATTTAAAAGAGATGGAAAGATTAGGTAGGGCAAAGGGAGAAGAATTTGTTACCCACAAAGGTTATTTAGTGGAAGCTAGGAAAACTGGTTCAGACTGTGGTTGCAAAAAAAGTGCATGGTAGGTTTTACTGATGAGGAGAAGGAGGCCATAATAAATAACGTTTATAACGAAAAATGATGAGAAAGATACTTACCTTCTAGGCCTAATTGACAGATATGAGGTAGCCAGACATAGCCCTTTAACAGCTGACTCAAAACAAAACTCATCATCATTCAAATACAATGCCATGAAAGGCACATGTCGCACAGAGGTATGTCGTAAGGCTTATATAAGCCTTCATGCTCTATCAAACTCAGTCGTGTCACGATTGAATAAATTGGCTGAAAATAATCAGTCCCCTCTGGACATGAGAGGTAAACATCTAAAAAGAGGAAACGTTTTAGACGCTACAATAATGGTCAAGATAGATGAACATATTTCATTTCCTAAAAAAATTGCACATTATACCAGTAGGCCAGTAACCTATCTAGATTCATCTCTAACAAAGAAAAAAATGCACGAGCTTTTCATTGCGAAATACCCTGAAATGGAAGGTGTTGTGAAGTATGAGTTTTTATCTCAACCATTTTAACACTAACTATGGCTACAGGTTTGGACAGCCTCAGATAGACGTATGTTCTACGTGTGAGGAACTGTCTACAAAGATCAAAAGTACTAGCCTCAACGATGTAGCAAAACGAGTTGCTGCGGCCTGAACTAATCGTCCATAAAAGACGAGCTAAAAAGTTTTATAAAAAATTTGAAGAAATATCAGAAATTTGCAAAACCAGAAATGATGTAGCAGCTATTACTTTTGATTATATGCAGAATCTTCCCCTTCCATTCATGACGATATCTTGAACTTTCACGAGTGGTGGCCACACTATTTCAAAAAGTCTTTCCACAGATGTTCAGGGGAGGAAGGAAAAATTTACCATCAGCAAATATAGGCATTTAATGTATACTAGTGACGGATGTGTAAGAGCTTCCGAGTTTATCAATGGCATCAACTACTTAACATTCAGACTATCTAAAGGACATGATAACATAATTTTGCTTCCCGAAGAAAAAATTTACACCGGGAAAAACTCCTGTTAATCCCAAGAAAATACAAGACATTGCAAAAGTGATACAGTACATCCCAGATGAACATCAACACTTTTATGAAGAGGTGCTTAGACTGCCTACGGACTCGGCTCACAGCGGCGACGATGAATAAAAGTTGCTTACAGAGTTAAAGGTAAAGTAAATAATAATATTACTATTGTTTTCTTAAACACACATACAGGGTGTTTGAAAAGTATGGGTACGGCTTAATATTTAAAAAACCATAGGAGATAACAGCTATAAACTTTGCACAGCGTCATATGGCTATGTAAACTATTTTTCCTTGCTATTACCATGACATGCCAACCATGGGGGGACGGCCCACAGAAGAAAACATGGAAATCTTAAATTGAAGCATGGGTCGAGTGATACCTCATTTAAAAGAGCTCACTTAGTAGAGTTAAATGCCGCAAAACTGCATCTTAAAAGGTTTATCCAATTAGAAATGGCGGGTTGTTTTAGGTACACATTGTGAAGTACATTATGCGCTGCCATTTCTTACTGGATCGTCGTATTCTGATGCGGTTGGCGGCGTTTCACTCTACTAACCAATGTGTTTTCACTGACTTTTTTTAATTAGCAAATTATGTCATAAATTTATAACACAATGAATGAAACTAAAAAACATCCGTTATTTATTGTGTTACAAATTTATGACATAATTTGCTAATTAAAAATAGTCAGTGAAGACATATTGGTTAGTAGAGTGAAACGGCGTTTCCGAAACATTCCAATATGTTCTGCTTTATTCAATTCATTTTAATTACAGGAATAATGATAAGAGAGAAAGATTAAAATCGATCAAATTAGAAATAAATTTTATAGAACCTAATATAAAATTGTTTTAAGATTGATAGCCCAAGTACTTGATTTCTTTGCAAAAAATCTTTATTCTTCCATATGCGTTGGAATCAATTATATTTGAAACAAGCAATTAATTATGTTTTTAATGGGATGCAGTGTTTTTTATATGGAAGAATAAGAATAACTTATTAACATATTCGCAGCGAAGCTTTATATTTCAAGCCAGTCTTAAGTATTTTTATCCTATAAAAATGTTTTATTAAGATTAATATGTCTGGACGAGTAATTTTTAATCCATCTCGTGATTAAAATTAAAGAATACACGTTTCCCAACGTAATGGTACTAGTTAGGTCAAAAGCGAACATAGCTGTTATTATATTTCAGTATTTCTTCCTTAATCACTAATTTTCACATTTATTCTTTAATAGTGAATTCACCAAACCAATGTTGAAAAACTGAATTTCGACAGTCAAAGGATCACGTTCATAATGCAGTTTAATTTTATAGTTTTTAGAAATCGTGATTTTTTCAAACGCACTTAAGCTGAATCATAATTAATTACTATTATTTTTGTTCTTTTCCATGTTCAAAAAAAATCTCCAAGAAATAAAAACACGAGTGATCTAAACACATTAAAGTAAAAACATGCACTTCCAAAAAGAGTCCCAAATCATTAATGAACAGAAATAATAGAAACAAATAATAGAAAATTAATGAACAGGTCTACGTGTTACGTTGTCTTCGGTTAAAGTCTGATATCAGAGTTCAAATGTAACCTTGGTATTCTCATAATGGTTTTTATTAATCGATTCCAGCCGTTGATAATTGTCATTAAATCATAAAACTGTCTATTTTTATAGAATATGTTTCATGCCAAGATATACCAATCAATGTGGTATTTTTTTAAGAAATCATATACTAATACTTTAAACAAAATACATTTCACTTAACTTTAATACTGTCATAACTACTTGTATTTATGCTTGAATTAATAGAATCTATATCAAATAAATTAAGTTTTAATTACTACTTAAAATATTCTTATTATCGTTTTCTTTAATCAATTCCAAGACAAAAGTAACCTATGTTAAATAATTCTCTTTTAAATACTTACTATTAAATAAATGGTTTTATTCCAAAAGGTTAAGATGTATTTTACTAATAAACGCAGTTTAGAAGAAGGTAACATAATTAAAGGTTAATAAATCTACCATTATTTTTAAACGAAATTGATCGATATTGAAGTAAAATATTGTAATAATGTAGGTTTAGCTTGTACGCTGTCTTACAGTCTACAACTAAAATCTAAACTATCAGACTACCTATTTTTTCACTAATTCGTAAAACATTCCTTCTTAAATCTTATTTTAATTTCAAATAAACATGCAAAAATTAAATTGCTCTATTAAAGTTTTTCAAAACTTACAGTACGGCCTATATTTATGTGTACACACAAATATTTTTCACATTACATCTTGATCTCCAAATGAAAAGAACACAATGCAATCAATAGTATCACTATTTGATTTTAGGTTTAAGTTTTTCCTAACAAAAACGTCAAAGGTTGAGTCAAAGACTTAACACGCTAAGATAAGTATTGCTAAGTAAGCTAACAAACGCAAAAATATTTTAATTCATAAAATCAAATAATTCGGTTAATCATCTCTTTGGGTTTAAGCGAGTAAGCAGGTGAAATTGAACGTTCAAAAGAGACGACTTACAGACGCAAATATCTACAAATTCTACGCTGTGTATATTTGCTGACAACGTTTAATCTACTTTTTGTTTATTGTTCTCTCCACTCTCATGTTTATTGTTCTCGTACTCGAGACTTTGGAGTAACTCAGCATTAACGAGTAGTATACGGTATATACATTTATTGACAACGTTTAATCCACTCTCTTGTTTATTGTTCTCGTACTCGAGACTATAGAGTAACTCAGCATTAACGAGTAGTATATGGTATATACATTTATTGACAACGTTTTAATCTACTCTCTTGTTTATTGTTCTCGTACTCGAGACTATAGAGTAACTCAGCATTAACTAGTAGTATATGGTATATACATTTATTGACAACGTTTAATCCACTCTCTTGTATATTGTTCTCGTACTCGAGACTATAGAGTAACTCAGCATTAACGAGTAGAATATGGTATATACATTTATTGACAACGTTTAATCCACTCTCTTGTATATTGTTCTCGTACTCGAGACTATAGAGTAACTCAGCATTAACGAGTAGAATATGGTATATACATTTATTGACAACGTTTAATCCACTCTCTTGTATATTGTTCTCGTACTCGAGACTATAGAGTAACTCAGCATTAACGAGTAGAATATGGTATATACATTTATTGACAACGTTTAATCCACTCTCTTGTATATTGTTCTCGTACTCGAGACTATAGAGTAACTCAGCATTAACGAGTAGAATATGGTATATACATTTATTGACAACGTTTAATCCACTCTCTTGTATATTGTTCTCGTACTCGAGACTATAGAGTAACTCAGCATTAACGAGTAGTATATGGTATATACATTTATTGACAACGTTTAATCCACTCTCTTGTATATTGTTCTCGTACTCGAGACTATAGAGTAACTCAGCATTAACGAGTAGAATATGGTATATACATTTATTGAAAACGTTTAATCCACTCTCTTGTATATTGTTTCTCGTACTCGAGACTATAGAGTAACTCAGCATTAACGAGTAGAATATGGTATATACATTTATTGACAACGTTTAAATCCACTCTCTTGTATATTGTTCTCGTACTCGAGACTATAGAGTAACTCAGCATTAACGAGTAGAATATGGTATATACATTTATTGACAACGTATAATCCACTCTCTTGTATATTGTTCTCGTACTCGAGACTATAGAGTAACTCAGCATTAACGAGTAGAATATGGTATATACATTTATTGACAACGTCTAATCAACTCTCTTGTATATTGTTCTCGTACTCGAGACTATAGAGTAACTCAGCATTAACGAGTAGAATATGGTATATACATTTATTGACAACGTTTAATCCACTATCTTGCTTATTGTTCTCGTACTCGAGACTATAGAGTAACTCAGCATTAACGAGTAGTATATGGTATATAACATTTATTGAAAACGTTTAATCCACTCTCTTGTTTATTGTTCTCGTACTCGAGACTATAGAGTAACTCAGCATTAACGAGTAGTATATGGTATATACATTTATTGACAACGTCTAATCCACTTCTCTTGTTTATTTTTCTCGTACTCAAGGCTTGAGAGTAACTCATCTCGAGTAGTATATGGTATATACATTTATTGACAACGTCTAATCAACTCTCTTGTTTATTGTTCTCGTACTCGAGGCTATAGAGTAACTCATCTTTAACGAGTAGTATATGGTATATACATCTATTGACAAAGTTTAATCCACTCTCTTGGTTATTGTTCTCGTACTCGAGACTTTGGAGTACCTCATCTTTAACGAGTAGTATACGGTATATACATTTATTGACAGCGTTTAATCCACTCTCTTGTTCATTGTTCTCGTACTCAAGGCTTGAGAGTAACTGTTATAAAAATAAAATAACAAAAATATACATATTATATGTAGATAACAAATTAGCAGCAAAGATAACAACCTGTGTTCTTGTGAAAAGCTTTACAGATTCTTGTCCTGAAGCCGTATAGTATGCCAGCGTAGTATAAGACAGGCGTTCAAAGATAATAAAAGTAGAGGCTATGGAGAGAAAATATTTTTCGTTCATGGTCTACTTGTGTGCTAAGCATTTTGAGTAAATGGCCTGGAGAGAGCTTCGACTCGATTTTTTGGTTCCCAGTTACTGTGATACATTTGTTGTTTTTCTATAAAGTTTTGAATATTCACGGCCTAAAGTTGGGGGTAAAAACTTTCAAGGAAGGGATCTGTTTATTTCTCCTTATTATGGAGTATTTGACTACAATTGTATGTAGCCGATTAGTGTTGGAAATACTTATGAATATTTAAATTTTGAACGAGCAATGAGAATATACATTGATAGCTGAAGGTGGAGTAGTCTAGACCGTCGAATTTGAACCTAGGTTAGAAATAGCTTAGGTTCAAATCCTGTCCGTGGCATTAGACCTTTTTACCAATAACATCAACCTTGTACTGTATCGACTCTCTTCTTATTCGTTTTCATAAGATCCGTGCAGGGTTTAGTGTCCCAAACGGACGGGAAAATTATTGGTTTTAATGTACTCGTAAATCGATCTATCCTAAAAAATACGATATATAGGTAATTTTAAGTTATTTCAAAATGTTATGGATTTTTCAGACCTACAAAATAAATTGTATAAACGTTATTGAAATGTGATTTGACAATTTATGATATTTAAACAAAAAGTGTGTCCTACCAATAACATAAAATATAGCCCGTAGAGGTTGGTGTCTAAAATATTACATTATTGTTGTCCATATGACCGCATATAGTAATGATATGTGTTAATTCACTTTCCTGAAAGTATGTGTCAATATCAATATCACTTTAGTAATATTAATACAGACGTAGTAATCTATACACTTGAACGTAACCAAGGAGAGAGCCATTGTTTGGCACAAGAAGGTAGGATCTACATGTTTTAAAATGTTTTACAAGCCAATACGCTTCATGTTGAGAGCAGTTGGACATTTTCCGGCTTGTAATTCTTCGGATAAATACTTTGCCGGTTTAGCTCTTGCAATGATCAGTCCTGCAGTAGTAGAACGAGTTATGAACGTTGTTATCTCGCCAGATTCCACGACATACAACCTAACACGCTTTGCGTCAAACCCACGTACTTTTTGACCTCTGTGAGTTTCATACTCAATAGCTACATCTGCAGAGAGAGCTACAGATCAATACTGGCCGACTTGTCGAGCATCAGTGACGAGCTGAAGTCCGAGAGCATTTGCACGCAAAGAATCCTCTTTTCTGCATTCACCGCAGTCCTGGTGGTGGGCGCGGCCGTCTTTCAATTGGAATACGGAGCTCTTTTAAGAACCGTACCTGCGACGATTATGCATTTAGCGTTTACCAGCCCGATACTTCACTATCTGGTCTTCACCGATCTGCTGACCAGTAAATTCTCTGCATTGAATAAACGTTTGGAAAAGATCAGCACAGACGTGGCCACCACACACCCCTGCAGACCATGAGCACTCAGATAAACTCCGTGTTCCGCCTTCACACTCACCTCCACGTCGTGGTCTGGGACGTGAACGCCCACTTCTGCCTCTACAACCTGCTAAGTATCACCACCAGACTCGCTATTACAGTCCTAGAAATGTACGCTTACCTGATGTCGATCTCAGAAGGTAACGATTACAGGAACATCGACTATGCTGGGTTTGTGTTCATGTTCTCGGACTTGATGTTTCTGGTCACCCAATGTCTGCTGTGCCACGCTTGCGCCAAGGAGGCTAACCGCACAGTGATGATCGCCCACCACCTCCTGCAGCCTGAAACTCCTACCCGGCTCTGGGAAGAGGTCGGCGTTTTCTCCCGCTTGACACTCAACAACAAGGTCTCCTTCTCTGTCGGAGGCATCTTCAATCTGGATCGTCCCTTTCTCACCAAGGTGGCCATGACGTCTCTGTCCTACCTTATCATTGCTGTGCAGCTTAAAGATGTCCGTCTATCAGGGAGTGACAGACCTAAAACCAACGGCACTGGCTCGGGAGTAGAAAACTCTACCAGCTACAGTAATTCCATCTACTCTTATACGTAAATATGTCCAACTATCAGGAAGTCGCGGACCTTAAACCACCGGGTACTGGCTCAAGAGTAAAAACCTCTACCAGCTACAGTAATTCTACCTTCTCGTATATGTAAGGATTATAACTGATACAGTGATTTATATTTAAAAGTGCAGACCACATAAATAAACATAACTAATTGTACCTTGGCTCTATATATTGATCCTGCTCTAACCCCAACACTAAACGATAGTTGTTAATACAGGAGTATTACACATTAATAGTTAGGACCTGCATTTTGTGTGTATTTTAATGTATACCACCGTATTACACCAATACACCAATATTACCTTATTATTATAAAGGCTTTCAGACTGATAAAGTCCATGCGTAAAATTGTAACGCACAACAAGCCAACTTTATAACACAATTGTTGTAATTCATGTTTGTCTTTAATCCGATAAATGTTATTTAAATTGTGCAAAACTTTCAACAACACAAAGCTTCATTTTCAATGATTACACTATGTTACTTTATATTGTTGTAAGTATTTTTATTTATGTTTACATTTGACAACCATGCAATTACCCAGTTATCAATACGTCGCTTATTGTTGTAATAAATTATTTTATATTTATTTTACATGTTATTGTTTTCTCTTAACAATTGGAAATATTGCAATCATTCTTATACTTACTTAGCTCTAGAGTAATAATTATAGTATAGGTTAGTCTTATTTTATAGCTTTTTAATTTTTCACTGAGTGTTGTAGTTTTATATTAAAATTTAATTAATTTCGAATTCTTCTATAGTATCATTCTAATATAAAATAACTAATTTACACTTAACATGTTCTTTTAGTTGCCTAATGAACTAAGAATTTGTTTTAGAATAGTTTAATATTATTTAGTGTCATTATGAAAAATAGAAATAATAAATAAGGTATAAGGTCAAACAGGTTTATTGCGCAAATTAAAATTCCTAGTCTTAAAGAGAATCAAAAATATACCGATTACCAGTGAGCCGGTTCAATACCTATATCTCCCCGGCTCATGTGTGTTTTATATAGTGTATGTGTGTGTGGTTTATTGGCTGCAGAGGCCACTGACCTTTTGAAGGCGTTTGGCCTTTCCGGGAGAGTGGCGTCAAGACTCCGAGCAGTGGTGTACAAGTTAGGAGTAGCTCCAGTTTAAAATTTTGTTTAATTAAGTGTTTTGTTAGTTTTGCTTAAGTTTACGGCCCCTCACTGATGAAGATGAGTTGATTTTCTGCTGTCATCTCTCCATCATGCGTGGGTCGCAGAGAAACCTTCGCTTTTGCGCTCTGCTGAAGGACGGCCACCATGATGGACATTTCTTCTAGTCAACATCTGTGATACCCTGCTCATATTCTTTATTTATTTGTTATTGTTATTGTTGCCATTTATATAGTTTATACTTTGTTATTTAATTTTAAGTTAGTTTTAGATATTATCTAGTTATTTCTTGGATTTCATTAGGAGCCCGCCCTTAGCCGAAGGATACCGGGTGGAATTGGCATTTCTTGTTTCAAATTATGGCGTTTCTAATTTTTGTATGCAGGTGCACCTGACAAGGATTGTTTGAGGTATATACTACTGCAGGCACTTATTATTATTATTTTTTTTTATTTATAGTATATATACATATATATATATATTTATATTGAGGGAGATGTGAGGGCATTAAGAGCTCAATTACGGGCTTGTATAGCGTTGGATCGCAGCTGGAATGCAGAGTTCCAAATTAATACAGAATTTGAGTTTTGTAAAACCCGAATGGAGGAATTAGAAGACGATATTAATTTTGAGTCACTTCCCATGTCCGGGTCAGCAAAGGCTAGATTGGCATCTCAGCTTTTACATTGGCGTGACAGAATAGTTTTACTTATGTCAGCTCCTAGTTTAGACTCTGATATTAAAAGTTGGGCTTTTTCGGCCAGTAACAAATTAAAACAAGCCTTAGATGGTTTGAGTGAGGTGCGCTCGGTGAAAGAGAAGGGGGTACTATTTACCGCTGTCACTCCAACGGAGGTTCCCACTACCATTACTTTTGCTAACCATCCACCGGCTCTTTCTTTCGAGCCTCCCAGAGTTACTATGTCTCCGATGGGTAGTGGCCCTCCTGAAGCGGCTGGTGAGGCATCATCTATAGTTGTGCCTTCCTTTTCTAGCTTTGGCAAACTGCCCCATCCTTTGGGGAGTGTTTTAACAACACTTCCCCAGAGTTGATGGGCTTGACACTAATTTACTTATCCATTTCCTTCTGGAAGTTTTTAAGCTAAGAGAATTTCCTGGTATGACAGATGCCATGCTTATGCAGATTTTTAGCGCAGTTTTCCTTAAGGCCGCTTTTTGATCGCCTTCTAGACTGCCTTAAGAGAGGTGCCACCTTTGACCAGTTCCACGCCGAGATCTTGGAGTTCTTTGTACCTGCTCGGGTTAGGGAGCGCTTGCGGGTGGAACGCGTTTACCGTCCTCAGGCACCAGACGAGACGTTGAGCCATTTTGTCGGGGAGATACGGGATGTAGCCCGGTGTTGCGCTTGAGCTTGAGCGAAACGGAGTTGGTGAGCCTTATTTTGGAGGGCATTAAACCTGAAGAACGCTCCCGTTTGATTTTTTGTAGCCGTCCCGCATCTTTTGCGGATTTGGACCGCCTCTCCATCATCTCTAGAGGGGTTCAGGATGCGGATGATCAAAGGGAGGCCATGTCGAGGCATCTTCCTCACTTGCCTCCGGGGCCGGTCCATGCTCCGGTGCAGTCTGAGCCAGCAGCTGCTCCTTCCCGTAGGCAGCCTCCTGCCTGTTATGGCTGCAAGCAAGTGGGACATATTAGACCGTTTTGTCCACTTAATAAAAAAAACTAGTAAGCTTGCGGACGAGTAAGCCCGACTCGTGCCGTAAAGGTAATTTTGAGGGCAAATATGTACCTAATTTTGATGGTAAAAGGGTAGCTGGTTTAATAAAGAACAGAAAGAAATAGACTTGGGGACAGTTATCATCGTTGGCCGAGAGGGGAGGTTGCTGCTCTGGCTGCGCAGGGAGTAAGGGCTGCCCGCTCAACCTGCCCACAACTGGATGTGCTTTTGGGGAATGTGGTGCAGAAGGCCCTGGTTGATTCTGGGTCAGCACGCAGCCTGATTTCTTTGTCGTTTTTTTGAAGATCTAAAATCCTCTGGGCTAATACGGCAGGTTAAGCCTAGTTCACTTATCTGCTGGACTGCTTCACGCACACCTTTACCTATTATATGTAGTGCCCAGATTCACATCAAAATTAATTATTTCTCTTGGGATTGGAGCTTTTTGGTGGCTAAGGACCTGACTTTTCCTTTCATCTTGGGAGCAGATTTTATCGGAAAAACTGGCATGATTTTTGGATTTGGCCTCCAGTCATGTTTTCTTTGCTTTCGCCAGGCGGGTGCTCGTTCCCTTTTCAGATTTCGAGTCTCGTGGGACTGCTGCCTTAGAGATGGAAGATAAGAGCTTGACTCCTCCTGACCAACTAGGACATCTTACGCCGAAAGAGGCTGAGGACATAAGGCAAATTTGTTCCAGTTTTCCTGAAGTCCTAACTGACAAACTGGGCACGACCAATCTCTTGGAATACGAGATTCGTCTTACAGACACCCTTCCTGTACGTTCCCATCCATATAAGCTTGCTCCGCCCAAGATGGAAATTCTGAGAAATATGATTGATGATTTACTTAAGAGTGGGGTAATCGAGCCGTCTTGCCTCAAATTTTTCCAGTCCAGCGTTTCTAGTGCCGAAACCTAATAGGAAGTCCAGATTGGTCCTGGATTATCGAAAGCTCAATGCTCAGATAGAAATTGACTCCGTGCCTCTCTCCCCGATTTGCATTCTGCTTTCGACTGGTTTGGTAAGGCCAAGTATTTCTCCTCCATTTTTGATCTTAATCAGGCAATACCATCAGATTCCTCTAAAACACGGAGTCTCGACCTCTCACTGCCTTTTGTGTGCCTTGGAATTTGTACCAGTTCACCCGAGTGCCAATGGGCTTGGCTGTGGGGGCCCAAACACTCACCAGACTCCTGGATTCTATCTTTCATGATGTCAAATTTAAGTTCGTGTTCAACTATCTGGATGACCTGCTTGTGTACAGTGAGAGTTATGAGGAGCACTTGACTTATCTAGAGGAAGTTCTAACTAGGCTGCGAGAGTCTGGCTTTACCGTCAATCCTAAAAGGTGAGTTTTGCTCAGCCTGAAATATCGTTTCTGGGTCATCTTGTCTCTTCTCGAGGTGTTTGTATTGATCCAGAGAGAACCCAGGCAATCAGGGAGTTTCCTCCTCCTAAGGATGCCAAGGGGATTGCCCGTTTTGTGGGAATGATAAATTTTTATCGTCGTTTCATCCCAATGTTGCTGAAGTGGCGGTCCCTCTGAACTCTCTTAGGAAAAAGGGTGCCAAGTTTGAGTGGGGTGAAGCGCAACAGACTGCTTTTGAGCAGCTGAAAGAGGCAGTGATGCAGCCTCCAGTCTTGGCTATGCCTGATTTCGGTCGTAAGTTCGTCTTGCAAACTGATGCTTCCTCCCTTAGCCGTTGCTGCTGTTTTGTCGCAAGAAGTAGATGGTATCCGGCAGCCCATAGCTTATGCTTCACGCACGTTAACCCCTTGTGAGAAGAAGAGTTGTTCTGTTTATGAGCTGGAATGTTTGGCTGTCGTGTTTGGAATTAACAAGTTCAGGCGTTACCTAGAACATAAAGAATTTTTGTTGGAAACCGACAACCAGGCACTTTCTTGGCTCCTTGCCCACCCCCGTCAGCTCGGGAAGATTGGTCGCTGGGTAGTCCAAATTTCTGCCCTTAAGTTCACAGTGCAGCACGTGCGAGGCACCCAAAATATCATAGCGGACACTCTGTCACGCATGTATCACTTACCCAACGACCACCAGAATTTATCAGAGGCCGCCATGTTGTGGCGTGCTCCTAGAATTTCCTCTGGCATTTTCGGACATTGTTCCACACCAACTTAAGGATCCCGAGCTGACTGCTATCATCAAAGAGCTTAAAAACGGAGGTGCCCACCCTCCTTATTTTCTGTACCGAGGTGCTCTATGCTGCCGTGACAAGCAGCGGAGAAAACGTAAGTTAGTGCTGCCAAGCTTTCTTGTACCGATGTTCTTTCAGTATTTTCATTCTTCTCCTGTGGGCGGACATCTAGGAATTCATAAGACCATCGCGAAGATTAGGGATCAGTTCATCTGGAAAGGTATGGACCGGGATATTGCAGCTCGGGTACGTTCTTGTGAACTGTGCTCGCTAAGCAAACCCGCTCAAAATACCAAGTTGGGTCTTTTGTCATCTGAGGTGGCGGAAAAACCTTTGGAAAAGGTTTTCATTGACTATGTTGGGGCTTCTCTCCCGCGAAGCAAGTCCGGAAATAGGTTCCTACTTGTTTGTGTGGATGCCTTCTCCAAGTTTGTTTGGTTGTTCCCATTGCGGAGTGCTACCGCGCAGCTCACGGTGCAAGCACTTCGTAACCATTTTTTTTCAACACTTTGGAATCCCCGCCACCTTAGTTTCCGATAATGGTTCACAGTTTGTCTCCAATATCTTTAAAAGAATGTGCTTTGGGCACGGAATCCGCCATGTGACTACTTCCCCTTTCTATCCTCAGCCTTCTCACGCCGAACGGTTTCATCGCAATCTTCGATCTGCTCTCATTGCCTTTCATGCGGAAAATCAGACCACCTGGGATCAACAACTACCTTGGATCCAATTTTGCCTTTAATACGGCCCAGCATGAAAGTCACAAGGCGGTACCTTTCGAGTTATTATTTGGCTTTCCGCCAAACAACCCTTTGGCGAACCTTTGGAAAATTAGCGATCTTCTGCCACCTCCTGGTACTCCCAATGTGAAAGCCACTTGGGAGGCAGCCAGGCGGAATCTCATTCGGGCTAGGGAGTTAGTAAGGAGGAAGTACAACCGAGGTCGTATTGCCAATCCCTTCCAGGTGGGGGATCTAGTTTACTGCAAGGCTCACCCAGTCAGTTCGGCTGTGGATAAAAGAGCTGCTAAACTTTGCTACAGGTGGACTGGTCCCCACCGCATCTTGAAGTTTCTGACTCCGGTGACTGCCCGACTGGGAGATCCTCAGTCCGGGAAGATTTTCAGGAAGGCGCACATATCCCATCTGAAGCCTTGCCGGAGTCATCCGTGATTTCTCTTTAGTCTGTGCGGGAGGGTTTTAGGTCCAGAGGCCTGATCACCTCTGCTCCTTCATCCTGATCAAGGTTCCTGTTTTCCTTCTTTGTACCCACGCAACTCTTGGAGGGATTTCTTGCCTCCAACTGGATTTTCTTTTTCTGGTTTTCCCTTCTGCAGACTTCAGGGTTTCCGGTTTATAATTCTTCAACCATTGGGGGAAGAGGCATTTCGTTTGGTTTCTTTCTTTTTGAAGAAATTAACAGAGGGGAGTTCCTCCTTTTGGGGGGGGGAGTCTGAGCCGGGTTTCAATACCTATATCTCCCCGGCTCATGTGTGTTTTATATAGTGTATGTGTGTGTGGTTTATTGGCTGCAGAGGGCCACTGACCTTTTGAAGGCGTTTGGCCTTTCCGGGAGAGTGGCGTCAAGACTCCGAGCCGTGTGTGGTACAAGTTAGGAGTAGCTCCAGTTTAAAATTTGGTTTAATTAAGTGTTTTGTTAGTTTTGCTGAGCTGTTTTCCTTCTGACATGTGCGGCTAAGTTTACGGCCCCTCACTGATGAAGATGAGTTGATTTTCTGCTGTCATCTCTCCATCATGCGTGGTCGCAGAGAACCTTCGCGCTTTTTTTTTGCGCTCTGCTGAAGGACGGCCACCATGATGGACATTTCTTCTAGTCAACATCTGTGATAACCCTGCTCATATTCTTTTATTTATTTGTTATTGTTATTGTTGCCATTTATATAGTTTATATTTTGTTATTTAATTTTAAGTTAGTTTTAGATATTATTTAGTTATTTCTTGGATTTCATTAGGAGCCCGCCCTTAGCCGAAGGATACCGGGTGGAATTGGCATTTCTTGTTTCAAATTATGGCGTTTCTAATTTTTGTATGCAGGTGCACCTGACAAGGATTGTTTGAGGTATATACTACTGCAGGCACTTTTTATTTATTTTTTTTATTTATAGCATATATACATATATATATATTTATATTGACTGGATGGGCCTATGTTGTGTCTTAGTAAATGAACCTGAGTATGCTGACCACGGTGTTCTTTTTTTTTACCTAGTTTAGTTTTGATCCGGCATCCCGTTCGCCACCATGGGCGCGCGCTTCCCTGATGGTTTGCTGTGGGTGTGCGAGCGGCGATGTACGGTTTTCACCAGGATTTGGAAATAAAATATAAAGTAAATCAAGTAAAAAGTAGAATTTGAGGTGTTGTCAGATTTTGCTGTATGACCTAAAAAACTAATTAAACATTTGTGTGATAATAAATGAGTAAGTGTACGTGTTGTATGTTTATGCGATGCTGTATTTCTGTGTATTTAAGAATATCTAATTTTCATTGCCAATAAGGGAATAAACTTATTTTTATTTTTAAACTATATTTAAAATTTACTGCACGAAAAGAGCCGTTTAACTGTAACCTTATGTAACATTCAAATAACAGATAGGTATAAAATTGCATTACAAATATTTTACGGAAAAAATAATTTAAAGATTATTTATAAAAAAACTAACTTTGAAATAAACACATATTATAAACAACTCATATTCAAATATATTTGTAATTTTAATGTGTTTAAATTTAAAAATTAATTTCTTATATAACATTTAAATATATATTTGAGTAAGAGTTTGTTTGTAATATACGTTTATTTCAAAGTTAATTTTTTTAATAAGTTCTAAAATTATTTTTATGTAGAAATATTTTTATAATTTATTTATTAAAAACTAACTATGAAATAAAACACGTATTTTAAATAACTCATACACAAATATATTTGTATTTTAACATGTGTTTTAAAATTAAAAAATAATTTATTATATAATATTTAAATATATATTTGATTGATAAGTTTATGTATTTGTATAAATATGTTTTGCAACCGTATACTTTAACCAAGATTATTAATGTCATATTTGTTCTTTTAAATACACAAATGGTTAAAAAAGATCTAAAATAACTATGAACACAACAAAATAACGCTAAACAACAAGCAAATCTCGTTTATAAACCCAACATTATTGAAAAAACATTACGCAAAGTATTGAAAGGAGTGGACGGTATTTAACACATAGAAAAATGGCCTGCAGCCAGGTCAGCGCTGTGACTCTTGTACGTACATATAAAACATGAATGTTGTACTCTCATGACGTCATTCCTAAACCCATTATCACTGATAAAACAACACGCAAAGTACTACAAGGTGTGAGCGGTACGTAACACATAGAACAATGGCCTGAAGCCAGGTCAGCGCTGTGACTCTTGTACGTACATATAAAACATGAATGCTGTACTCTCATGACGTCATTTCTAAACCCATCATCACTGATAAAGCAACACGCAAAATACTAAAAGGAGTGAGCGGTATGTAACACATAGAACAATGGCCTGCAGCCAGGTCAGCGCTGTGACTCTTGTACGTACATATAAAACATGAATGCTGTACTCTCATGACGTCATTTCTAAACCCATCATCACTGATAAAGCAACACGCAAAATACTAAAAGGAGTGAGCGGTATGTAACACATAGAACAATGGTCTACAGCCAGGTCAGCGCTGTGACTCTTGTACGTACATATAAAACATGAATGCTGTACTCTCATGACGTCATTTTTTAACCCATCATCACTGATAAAGCAACACGCAAAATACTAAAAGGAGTGAGCGGTATGTAACACATAGAACAATGGTTTACAGCCAGGTCAGCGCTGTGACTCTTGTACGTACATATAAAACATGAATGCTGTACTCTCATGACGTCATTTCTAAACCCATCATCACTGATAAAGCAACACGCAAAATACTAAAAGGAGTGAGCGGTATGTAACACATAGAACAATGGCCTGCAGCCAGGTCAGCGCTGTGACTCTTGTACGTACATATAAAACATGAATGCTGTACTCTCATGACGTCATTTCTAAACCCATCATCACTGATAAAGCAACACGCAAAATACTAAAAGGAGTGAGCGGTATGTAACACATAGAACAATGGTCTACAGCCAGGTCAGCGCTGTGACTCTTGTACGTACATATAAAACATGAATGCTGTACTCTCATGACGTCATTTCTAAACCCATCGTCACTGATAAAGCAACACGCAAAATACTAAAATGAGTGAGCGGTATGTAACACATAGAACAATGGTTTACAGCCAGGTCAGCGCTGTGACTCTTGTACGTACATATAAAACATGAATGCTGTACTCTCATGACGTCATTTCTAAAACCCATCATCACTGATAAAGCAACACGCAAAATACTAAAAGGAGTGAGCGGTATGTAACACATAGAACAATGGTCTACAGCCAGGTCAGCGCTGTGACTCTTGTACGTACATATAATGCAGAAAACAAGCGCGTCGGTATTTTTTCATAATTATATGCCAAAAATATATAATTTGGGATATACTTTTATTACTGAAACAATCTTGTTTCACTTCATAAAGTTTAAAACCAAAATTGAATATCCAAGAATAGTATGATCAACAGCTAAGAAGCGAAGGACAAATATATTCCTCGGTTCCTCTCAACGATACTGTCCGGCCGAAGACTCTTTAGCAGCAAGTGAAACAATCAACTGTACCAAGAGCTTCTAGTATAATCTCATAGCGATACTGTCAGGTTGAAGACCATTTCTGTACCAAGTGAAGCACTCAACTGTACCAAGCGCTTCTAGGATACGCTTTTAGCGATACTGTCAGGTTGAAGACAATTTCTTTCTGTACCAAGTGGAAACAATCAACTGTACCAAGAGCTTCTAGTATAATCTCATAGCGATACTATCAGGTTGAAGACAATTTCTGTACCAAGTGAAGCAGCACTCAACTGTACCAAGCGCTTCTAGGATATGCTTTTAGCGATACTGTCAGGTTGAAGACAATTTCTATACCAAGTGAAACAATCAACTGTACCAAGAGCTTCTCGTATAATCTCATAGCGATACTGTTAGGTTGAACACAATTTCTGTACCAAGTGAAGCACTCAACTGTACCAAGCGCTTCTAGGATACGCTTTTTAGCGATACTATCAGGTTGAAGACAATTTCTGTACCAAGTGAAACAATCAACTGTACCAAGAGCTTCTAGTATAATCTCATAGCGATACTATCAGGTTGAAGACAATTTCTGTACCAAGTGAAGCACTCAACTGTACCAAGCGCTTCTAGGATATGCTTTTATTAGCGATACTGTCAGGTTGAAGACAATTTCTGTACCAAGTGAAACAATCAACTGTACCAAGAGCTTCTAGTATAATCTCATAGCGATACTATCAGATTGAACACAATTTCTGTGCCAAGTGAAGCACTCAACTGTACCAAGCGCTTCTAGGATAAGCTGTTAGCGATACTGTTAGGTTGAAGACAATTTTGTACCAAAAGAAGCACTCAACTGCACCAAGCGCTTCTTGTATAATCTCTGTATGAGAGGGTTAATCAAATTACAATTTCTCCATATAATGCTTCGCCGCGCTTTACTGTAATACATGGTACTGGTATATACTGAGTGTTCCATCAATAGAGGGTTAGTACGAGTATATATTGAACAAGAGAAAATCAAATTATTTTACAAAAGTTTATTCTAATATGTTCTGCTTTATTCTGCTTTTATTAAAATTAAAGAATACTCGTTTCCTAGCGTAATGGTACTAGTTAGGTCAAAAGCGAACATAGCTGTTATTATTTTTCAGTATTTGTTCCTTAATTACTAATTTCCAAATTTTATTCTTTAATAGTGAATCCACCAAACCAATGTTAAAAACTGTATCTCTATAGTCAGAGGATCACGTTCATAATGCAATATAATTTTATATTTTTAGAAATCGTGATTTTTTTTCAAACGCACTTAAGCTGAATCATAATTAATTACTATTATTTTGTTCAAAAAATCTCCAAGAAATAAAACAAGATTGATCTAAAAACAATAAAGTAAAAACATGCACTTCCTAAAGCTTATTTTTAATTAACCTATAAAAATTATTAATGAACAGGTCTACGTGTTACGTTGTCTTAGGTTAAAGTCTGATATCAGAGTTCAAATGTAACCTTGGGATTCTCATGATGATTTTGAGTAATCGATTCCAGCGGTTGATAATAGGCGTTACATCATAAAACTCTGCGATTTTCTATAGATTATGTTTTATGCCAAGGTCTACCAATCAATGTAGTATTTTTTTACAGAAATCATATACTAATTAATTCAAACAAAATAAATGTCACTATCATAACTACCTGTAGTTATGCTTGAATTAATAAAATCTATATCAAATAAATTAAGTTTTAAATCCTACTTAGAATATTGTTATTATCGTTTTCATTAATGAAGTCCAAGACAAAAGTAACCTATGTTTAATAATTCACGTTTTAAATACTTGCTATTATATTAATGGTTTTATACCAATAGGGTTTAGAAGAAGATAACATAATAGTTACTAAATCTACCATTTTTTTTTAAACGAAATTGACCGATATTGATGTAAAATATTGTAATAATGTAGGTTTAGCTTTTACGCTGTCTTACAGTCTACAAATAAAATCTAAACTATCAAAGTATCTATTTTTTCACTAATTCGTAAAAGATTCCTTCATAAATCTAACTTAAATTTCAAATACAAAATCCATAGGTAAAATTGCTCTATTAAAATTAAAAAAAAACTTAAAAATACGGCTTATATTTATGTGTATATCTACATATTTTCACATTACATCTACCAACCTCCTGATTTCCAAAAGAAAGAACACAATGCAATCAATAGTATCACTATTTGATTTTAGGTTTAAATTTCTCCTAAAAAAACGTCAGAGGTTAGGTCAAAGACTTAACACGCTAAGATAAGTATTACTAAATAAGCTAACAAACGCAACAATATTTTGATTTAGAAAATCAAATAATACGGTTAAATAACAGTAATCTATTCGGGTTTAAGTGAGTAAGCGAGTGAAATTGAACGTTTCAAAAGAGACGACTTTCAAACACAAATGTATACAAATTCTACGCTGTGTATATTTGCTGACAACGTTTAATCTACTTTTTTTATTGTTCTCGTACTCGAGACTCTAGAGTAAACTCAGCATTAAGGAATAATATATGCTATATACATTTATTGACAACGTTTAATCCACTCTCTTGTTTATTGTTCTCGTACTCGAGACTATAGAGTAACTCATCTTTAACGAGTCGTATATGGTATATAAATTTATTGACAACGTTTAATCCACTCTCTTGTTTATTGTTCTCGTACTCGAGACTATAGAGTAACTCATCTTTAACGAGTCGTATATGGTATATAAATTTATTGACAACGTTTAATCCACTCTCTTGTTTATTGTTCTCGTACTCGAGACTATAGAGTAACTCATCTTTAACGAGACGTATATGGTATATAAATTTATTGACAACGTTTAATCCACTCTCTTGTTTATTGTTCTCGTACTCGAGACTATAGAGTAACTCATCTTTAACGAGTCGTATATGGTATATAAATTTATTGACAACGTTTAATCCACTCTCTTGTTTATTGTTCTCGTACTCGAGACTATAGAGTAACTCATCTTTAACGAGTAGTATATGGTATATACATTTATTGACAACGTTTAATCCACTCTCTTGTTTATTGTTCTCGTACTCGAGACTATAGAGTAACTCAGCATTAACGAGTAGTATATGGTATATAAATTTATTGAAGACGTTTAATCCACCTTCTTGTTTATTGTTCTCGTACTGAAGGCTTTAGGGTAACTGTTATAAAAAATACATCGTTTTAATGAAAATATATAGTAGTGTTACTTAAAATTTAAATATTTATATAATGTACTGAGTTACTTAAAGGCTCTTGGAGTAATTCGAAAAACTTATAAGTATTAATAAATGTAAAGAATACATAATATTTCCAATTTATTTATTTTTCGTGCGAGGCCTTTCAAAACTGAAAGTTTCCTTATCAGGTGACTACACAAATGGTGCCCTGACGAGGAAACCTTCGGTTTTTGAAAAGCCTCGCACGAATAATAAATAAATTGGAAATATTATGTATTCTTTACATTTATTAATATTTACTCTGAAGTACTGTGAAGGAAAGAGGATTTTCCCGGACATTTGCCATCGTTCAGTGAAACAATAAATCAGTTACACTACGTTTCTGAGGTACTGTGAAGACGTTTTTAAGCAACCATAGTAAGAGATGTAAAACTAATAAAAATATTATATTTATTATGTTTATAGAACATGGAGGACAAATTAGAGATATGTTATTCATAATTAATTAGTGTTTAATTGGGTTTTTTTTCGTCAGTATTCTTTATTTTAGCTTTTGTGCTTGAAATTTTACCATGCTGTTATTTTAATACACATTTATATATATATATATATATATATATATATATATATATATATATATATATATATATATAAAATAACACTGAAAATGTGGCTGTTACCTGTGGCATTTGTTACGAGCTGTATAAAATGCTCGCAGCATATTTCTTGACTGTCTTTGGTAATGTGTCAGTTCTCACTGACTCTCAACGAAATGTACTTCGTGTTTCAGATCACTTACGATAGAATGTATAAGACCTAATGTTTTTGTTGGGAGAATTCAGCACTATCAAGTCTCAAGAATCAGCTTTAGAATATAGAAGAGGGTCAAACTGAAAAAGCTTGTTTTTGGGAAATTTTCGCATATACAGTTGTATTGGACTCTACAGTCCTATGTCATAACTTATTACAACGTTGTAATGTACCAATGATTAAAACTAGGTGTACAACACAAAGCTTTTCAGATGTTGAAAGATATATTTCAAAATTGACCTCTTTAGAGGTGATTACTAATTAGTGGAGTGGACGTAAATAGTAAAAGATGATGGCATAAAAACACGAGTAAATTGTTAGATTTTTATTTAAAAAATATAATAGTATGAAATAATTATTATTGTGCTATCCTTATCTATTTTTACAATATGCTTAGTACTTCAAACAGTTGTGCAAAAATTATATGCTTCTAATACATCGTTACTGTTAGTAAACGATTGGTGTAAATCTATCTCCAGTAAATACACAAGAGCTGAAAACTCGTTAAGAGGTTACGTACATCTTAAACACTCAGTTAAATCGATTTTAGAAGTTCGGACGGTAAATCGATTATTTTCGGTCTGTTAACTCCCGGAAATTGGCGAGAGGAAGAATCTTGTATTTGTGGCTCTTGTATTTCACCTTTCAGTTTCCTCTCCACGTTTATCACACTTGGAACATGAACAAGGATAAATCCGGTAAATTACTCGTTTACAATTCTAAAACATATTTTATAACATCTTAAGTACAATTTTGCTCTTCTGTTACAAGGTCAAGGGAGCTTTTTTGTGAGAAACCTACTAGCTGAAATTATGAATTTACAGTGGCTGTTAGTAGGATCCAACGCCTTGGAAATATGGCTGCCCATCATTTAGACTTACTTGCAGCAAATCTTAACAAACTTAAGAGGAATCTATTAAGTTGTCTGTGTTTTGAGGATCTGCCTTTTTGCGTGTTGGAATGTTTTACACACGTGCTCAACATCTCATACAGTTCTGTTATATTTATATCCTGTTTTAAAAAACGGTTTGTTTATCTAAGCTTGTAAATGAAAATTACTGTGAGGGGTTTTATTCGGCTTTTAACGAACCAAGAGAGCATGGGACGGTTTCAGAGCCTTTTTTCTAGCCTCTACCAGTCACTGCGAGCATGGGAGTGGTCTCGGGGTCTTTTTTTCAGATTCTATCAGTAACAGCCAGCATGGGAGTGTTCTCAGAGTCTTTTTTAGCATCTACCTGTTGCTGCAAGGATGGGAGGTGTCTCAGAATATTATTTGTATTAGCATCAAACTTACCAAAGCTATCATGGGACGGTTAATTTTTTTAGCATCTACCTGTCACTGCGAGCATGGGAGTGGTCTCAAGATATTTATTTCAGCCCAAAACTGACAAAGTGAGCATGAGACAGTTTCAGTCTTGTTCTAGAATCTAACTGTCACTGCGAGCATGGGAGTGTTTTTAGGATCTTTGTTTTAGCCCCTTGCCTGTCAAAATGACCGAGATATGGTTATCAGAGTGTTTTTCCAGTCTATAATATGCAATGCAAGCACGAGAATGTTCTCAAATTATTTTTTCAGCCTGTAACAATCAACGCGATCAGGGGATGTTTTTTCAGAGAGTTTGCTCTTGCCTCTACTGTTAAAGCGAGCAGGAGATGTTCTCCCAGTCATCGTTGTAACAGATGTAAACGTCATTGTAACAGAGGTTTATCAATATATTTATCTAACATCTACCTGTCAAAACGATCAAATGAATGTTCTCAGAAATTTTTTTCCATCTTATAGGAGTGAACGCGAGATTATTTGAGGAGGGTTTGCCTTGGCTTTGTTTCAGCTACCCAGCAATCCAGTCAGGTTTTTAGTGTTTTTGTTTCAAAACTCGAACCAATCAATAACTACCATGACAGAGTTTTCGCAGTTTGTATTCCTATCAAAGCAAACATGGGAGGTTACTGAGAATTTTTTTATAGGCTCTACTAGTCATAGAAATAATACGATTCTCAGTCTTTGCTTAAAGCATGTAACTGTCAAATCGCTCCTAGGCTGATTCTCAGAGTCTTTGTTTCAGCCTTTTTCCAGTAAATTGAGTAGAGGAGTGTTTCTTAGTCTTTGTTTTCAAGCATCTACCTGTCAAATCGTTCTTGGACAGGTTCTCAGAGTCCTTTTATCAGTCTTTTCCAGTCAAAGCGAACAGATGAGTGTTCTCAAAGTTTTTGTTCCAGAAATCTACCTGTCAAATCGTACTTGGACTGGTACTCAGAGTCTGTTTCAGCCTTTTCCGGTCGAAGTGAGTAGATGAGTTATTCTCAGTATTTTGTTCCAGCATCTACCTGTCAAATCGTACTTCGACTGGTACTCAGAGTCTGTTTCATCAGCCTTTTCCGGTCGAATTGAGTAGAAGAGTATTCTCAGTATTTGTTCCAGCATCTACCTGTCAAATCGTACTTGGACAGGTTCTCAGAGTCCTTTTATCAGTCTTTTCCAGTCAAAGCGAAACAGATGAGTGTTCTCAAATTTTTTTGTTCCAGAATCTATCTGTCCAAATCGTACTTGGACTGGTATTCAGAGTCTGTTTCAGCCTTTTCCGGTCGAAGTGAGTAGATGAGTATTCTCAGTATTTGTTCCAGCATCTACCTGTCAAATCGTACTTCGACTGGTACTCAGAGTCTGTTTTCAGCCTTTTCCGGTCGAATTGAGTAGAAGAGTATTCTCAGTATTTGTTTCAGCATCTACCTGTCAAATTTTTCTTGGACAGGTTCTCAGAGTCCTTTTATCAGTCTTTTCCAATCAAAGCGAACGGATGAGTGTTCTCCAAAGTTTTTTGTTCCAGAATCTACCTGTCAAATCGTACTTGGACTGGTACTCCAGAGTCTGTTTCAGCCTTTTCCGGTCGAAGTGAGTAGATGAGTATTCTCAGTATTTGTTCCAGCATCTACTTTACCCGCTGTCAAATCGTACTTCGACTGGTACTCAGAGTCTGTTTCAGCCTTTTTCCGGTCGAATTGTGAGTAGAATAGTATTCTCAGTATTTTTGTTCCAGCATCTACCTGTCAAATCGTACTTTGACTGGTACTCAGAGTTCTGTTTCAGCCTTTTCCGGTCGAAGTGAGTAGATGAGTATTGTCAGTATTTGTTTCCAGCATCTTACCTGTCACTCAAATCGTTTTTGGACTAGTACTCAGAGTCTGTTTTCAGCCTTTTCCAGCCAAAGTGAGTAGAGGAGTACTCTCAGTCTTTGTTCCAGCATCTACTGGTCAAATCGGTTCTTGGGTTGGTTCTCAGAGTCCTTGTTTCAGCCTTTTCCATTCAAAGTGAGCAGGGGAGCGTTCTTAAAGTCTGTCCCCGCATCTATGTGTCAAATCGTTCTTGGACTGGTTTCTCACAGTCTTTGTTTCAGCTTTTCCAGTCAAAGCGAGCATGAGAGCTTTCCCTTATTAGCCAAGCCATATATATATATATATATATATATATATATATATATATATATATATATATATATACCTATATGGGGTATTTATGTTGATAATTTTTGTTTTCAATATTATTAAGTATAACTTTTTTTACTGCATGTACTGCGTTTAGAGTGATAGATTGTCCCTCATGGACACATTCCAATCAGAAAGCTAGCCAAATAGTAAGAAGCGAGGCTTATGAAAATCACTTCTTTTTGACGATTTCAACAATTGAAAGTACATATGGATGAGAAATATCTTACTTTAATTCATTATATATAAAACCTATAATTTTATGTAGAATAAACTAAAATTATTATAAAACGACTTGATTTTTAATAATACTATCAACTTGAGTACTTTAAATATAGTTCCTCACTTAGAAATATGTTTGTTTCCTACAAAATCTTTAACTGCATTTTAGAGTAGTGATTCAGTTTATAATTACAACTATACTATTTAAAATTACTAACAAACTGCCCGTTTGTTTTAAATACAATTTTAAAAAAAGTATAAGAATTATCTTAATGGAAATAACTATTACATTTAAGGTTTGCTTCTTACAAATTTACCATTCCTTGGCTTATTTTGTGTTTTATGAGACACTCGTATGTAAGGGATTAATCAGTAGAAATATAGTCCAAATATGGAATAAATATCCGTGATCTTCTTTCGACTGTTATCTGGCTGTGACTTTCATCTGGCTGTGGCCTGTATCTGGTTATGGGCCGGTAACTGGTTGTGGCCTGTATATGTTTTGTGTCTGGCATTAGGCTGTGCTCGTTATCTGGTTGTGGCCGATATCTCGTTGTAGCCGGTATCTGGTTTTGGGCCGGTACCTAGTTGTGGCCAGTATCTGGTTTTGGACGGTATCTGGGCTGTGGCCGGTATCTGTTTTTGGCCGTTATCTTGGTTGTGGGTTGGGCCGGAATAAGTTTTTGTCTGGTTTGGCATTAGGCTGTGCTCGTTATCTGGCTGTGGCCTGTATCTGTTTGTGGCCGGTATCTGGTTGTCGCTAGTAATATGGTTGTGGCCGATATCTGGTTGTGGCCTGTATATGGTTGTGTCCGGTATCTGGTTGTCGCTAGTATATGGTTGTGGACGGTATATGGTTGTGTCCGGTATCTGGTTGTCGCTAGTATATGGTTGTGGAACGGTATCTGGTTGTGGCCGATATCTGGTTTGTGGCCTGTATATGGTTTGTGTCCGGTATCTGGTTTGTCGCTAGTATATGGTTGTGGACGGTATCTGGTTTTAGCCGGTATCTGGCTGTGGACGGTATCTGGTTGTGGCCGATGTCTGGTTGTCGCTAGTATATGGTTGTGTCCGGTATCTGGTATGTCGCTAGTATATGGTTGTGGACGGTATCTGGTTTTGATCGGTATCTGGTTGTGGTCGGTATCTGGTTGTCGCTAGTATATGGTTGTGGCCGGTATCTGGCTGTCGCTAGTATATGGTTGTGTCCGGTATCTGGTTGTCGCTAGTATATGGTTGTGAACGGTATCTGGTTGTGGTCGGTATCTGGTTGTCGCTAGTATATGGTTGTGTCCGGTATCTGGTTGTCGCTAGTATATGGTTGCGTCCGGTATCTGGTTGTCGCTAGTATATGGTTGTAGACGGTATCTGGTTGTTGGTCGGTTTCTGGTTGTCGCTAGTATATGGTTGTGTCCGGTATCTGGTTGTCGCTAGTATATGGTTTGTGGACGGTATCTGGTTGTGGCCGATATCTGGTTGTGGCCTGTATCTGTTTTTGACCGGTATCTGGTTGTCGTTGGTATATGGATTGTGGCCGATATCTGGTTGTGGCTGGTATTCGGTTTTGGTCGTTATCTGGTTTGGCTGGTATTTAGTTGTGGCTGGTATCTGGTTTTAGCCGGTATCTGGCTTTGGACGGTATCTGGCTGTGGCCTGTATCTCTTTGTAGCTGGTATCTTGGTTGTCGCTAGTATATGGTTGTGTCTGGTATCTGGCTGGTACCGATATCTGGTATTATCATATTGTAGATGTTTTTATAGCTTAGAAGGTTATGAAAATAACTGATTTAAAACTGTATTTGTTTAGATTAACATATTAAATATTAGTGCAATATAGTTTATAACATTTTTTTTTGTCATTACAGTATAAAATATGTTTAAAATTTGATGGTTAACTTGCTGTGTAATTTTATTATATAAAATATAAAAACGTGGATGCTTTAAAACTCTCTCTACTAACTCTTTTTTCAAGGAGTTAAGTCGTCTTCAATAAGATTCTATCTGAAATAAATATTACTGATAATATTTATATTTCTCAGAAATGGGACGGATTATCTGTCTCTTTCTACAGCTTGAATATAGCTCTGTAATTTGTGACTCTCCATCATTGTTTAACTTATTTTACAATTTTGTACAGTTTATATGTTTGGGTCCTATAACATATAATGTATATCATATAAGAACCACCATTGTATTTGTAGGCTATAAATTATCTTATTTGACTAGATCTAAAAAGCATATGAACTTCAATGGAAACGTGGATTAGTTGGTAAAATTATAAAGATTTTTATCAAAAAATCAATATAAAAATTAGTGCATAAACTCATTAGAAATTCGTTAGTTTTTAATGAGTTAACTCTGCCAGATGGTGAAGAAGTTTATCTCAAGTATTGAACTGCTTCCCTTTGATATTGAAATATAAGTAAAGAGCCTCCAGTCAGACGGAATGTACGATGTCGCCATTCTCCCGATTTCCTCAGAGACGCTGAGAGACTCGTTTAACAACCATCCTTCCTATTGACACATTGACACGGAGCTGCGTTCCTTTGGTAGCTCGGCCATTGCTGCTGCTTGGTGAATGCTACTACATATTTCAGATGTCTCATAAACGATGAAAGATTCATTAAAGAATGAAAGTTGATGTCAAGACATCTCTCTCAAAAGGGGAGTCTAACTCTATATTTAAAGAAATATATAATCTTTACTTTTTTTGTTGTTTTGTAATACATGAAAATCTCCTGTTTTAAGTGGTACATTTCCTTTTGGTTTTACCTAAATTGGAACTTTGTGTCATTAATTACTCTGAATTATGTAGTTTTTACTACAGTTAGTGTATTTAATGATGGTTAGTGAACGGAAACATCTGGTGAGTTAGTTCAAAAATATGAAGCAAATTTGATATCAAGACATCTCTCCTAGTCCCAATGATAATGGGTTGCATTTCTTTGGTAGCGTCGTTGTTGCTGATTTCTAAATGCTACTTTCACATATCAGTTGTCTCTTCCACGATAAAAGGTTCCGTAACGAACGAAAGTTGATGTCAAAAACATATCTCCTTTTTGATGGGTAGGCATTCCTTTGGTAGCTATTTTGTTGCTGCCTTGCTAAATGCTACTACACATTTCAGTATTCTTATCCATATTGAAAGGTTTCCTTAACGAACGAAAGTTGATGTCAAAACATCTCTCTTAATCCTAACGATAATGGGTTGGCATTCTTTTGGTATCTTTGACTTTGCTGCTTTCTAAGTGCTAATACATATTTCAGTTGTCTCATCCACGATGGAAGGTTGAAAACGAAACGAAAATTAAGGAAACAGGATTTTTCCGGACATTTGCCATCGTTCAGTGAAACAAGAAATCAGTAACACTACGTTTCGAGATCTGCAAGTTTTAGGTTTTAATGAATAATGTCGGGAAAAATCCTGTTTCCTTTACAAAACCTTCCATCGTCAAAAATAACCTTCAAACAAAGAACAAAATTTGATGTCAAAACATATCTCCTAATCCTAACGATAATGGGTTGCATTCCTTTGGTATCATTGACTATGCTACTTGCTAAGTGCTACTACACATTTCATTTGTCTCATCCACGATGAATGGTTCAATAACGAACGAAAGTTGATTTCAAAAGATATCTCTTAATCCTAACGATAATGGGTTGCATTCCTTTGGTATCTTTGACTTTGCTGCTTGTTTTTGGACAACTTTGGACATAGCTGACAGCATTGATATTGGTCTGTAATTAGTAATATCATCAATAGGTCCCTATATTGTGAACAGGAACCATTTATAAATGTTACATCTAGTGTTTAAAATTAAACATATATACGTAACTTTGAATGAAAAAACGAAGACCAAAGGTAATTTTGAATAAAGTTATGTTACTTTAAAAAACCACTGTATAAATATTTTTTTTTAATGATATATATGTACTATGAGCAGTGGATTGTTTGGTGATAGTAGCTCACTAAGGATAATATCAGGGCAGTATTGGAGTTTAATAATTGTTTAATACACTTGGTTAATAAAAGACTTATACAGTTATAAAAATGTGTAAAAGTAAACGCATTTTTTATTTTAATCACAATCAGTTTTAATGTAATATTCACGTGTTTCAGTGTGTTGGATTAGCTCATTAGTCGACACAATAGCTTTTAAATTAAACTGTCAAAGACCGCTGGAACAGTAATAAATGTCACCCTGTTTAGTTCTGATGAGTTTGTCCTAAGTCAACACAACGGCTGTAAGTTAAAATTGTCGCAAACCACTTGGTTTGGTTACTGCACAAACGTTACGCGGTTTATGTTGTGTCGAGTATGTCCTAAATCAACACAACTCCCCGGACACAGGATCTAAGTTTAAATCCAACCTAACATAATAAAATCTAGATCTATACAAATTTCTTCTTTGATATTTTGCTATTTAATTCGTAGGTGTTAATTTATATTTATAAAAAAAAATCGAAATCGAATGAAAAATGTTAAATATTGTAATACTGTAATAACAGGCTAAATAAATTTTAGCTTCTGTTGCATTGTTGATTCACCACATTCGTGTAAAGGCTTCGATGAGTTAGCATGCACAATTCCTTTTTACAAAGGCATATAGCCTAATTTTCTCAAAATATTCTGCGGAGCGTTACCCATGAGACTAATGTAAAAAATATTTGCAATGCTTGGAAACACTTCATAGAGTGACATGCATCATCGAACTCAGTGTTACCAACATAGAAATGAAAACTATAGAAAATGTCCAGTCAATTTTTTTTATAGATATCATGAGGACAGACATACAGATTAACAGAAATGTACATTTTCCCATCTCTGTAGTAAAAAGCTTCGCTAGCGCCAATAATTCAATGGTTATCAAAATGTATAGTTTTTGTACATTATTTATAGGTGTATAAAAGAAACACGTAAAAAGAATGCCTTGACCTAGTTTGTTTTTAATATCCTACTTTACGACGTGAACAGAGAAAGAAACGATTTAAACACAGCCATATGTATAAAACAACTATTTGAGAGTAAAATAGTGAGGAAAAGATTTGAAAACATAAGCTAACACTACGGTGACCTTTATTAGGACCGATTTGTGGTGATCTATGCTACTAAAAAAATTAATTTGATGTATAACTTCACCTATGTTTATATTTAAGGGTTTTAAGATTTCCTCTGATAGACATCCCCCTGATGTGATGTGAACCAAAATAGTCACTTAAAATATAAATTTTTTGTAAGCATAATACACAAAAAAGTATATAATTATCCAACCAAGTCGTACACACTCAAGGCTGGGAGATCGTTTCCAGATTTATAGACACCCTGTATACCTAAGTATCACCAAATTTCAATTGTTGGAAAATTCATTGGTAAAGGTAAACGGTGATGTTAAATTAAAAATATTATTTTACTTAATGTATTGTAACATAACATTCAATTAATTACATGCTAATGTATAAACTAATATATGGATATTACTAATAAATTTATTTCCTTATGCCTAAGAACATATTGGAACTCTTAATTTCTACGTTGTGCAGAAATCATTCATGTGTATCATGGTTATGTTGTATGCATAAACATTTTGGTTAACAATTGTGCCAAATAAATGTTTGTTGTCATATAAAGTAGTAACAAAGTAAGTTCCTCGAATTGTGTTTGAGGTAAACATAGCGTAATTCAAATTATTTCATAGGAGTAATTTGTGTTATATTCTATATTATAAATATCTTTAGCACATTTACAGAGATAAACATTGATTTTAACAGAAGAATATTTTTACAATTTATTTATTTTGATTCGCCGAAATAAATTTAAAACAATAAAAATCAGAACAGCAAAAAGTTGTTTTTCAGTTATATTTATTTATGTATCGCAATAAGTTTTAGATGACCGGCATTTGGAAATAACATATTACAGTAAACCATTAGAAATTGCATTGGTGTACTGCAATTGAAGTACAATCACATTATCGTAAATAAAAACGTAATAGGTCTTTGACAATAATTATCTAAACTTAATTTCCTAATATTTCCTACAAGTGTTCACTTAAATTAAGTTTGATATGTTTGCAGGATATTTGTTGGTATTAAAATTGTAGTTATTTTTATAACATATTTTTACAAAACTTAAGAATAAAAATCTTATTAGATATTCCTTTTAAAATAAAATCACTTTTATAAACTAAAATTTATGTTTGTAAATATATAGCTCATAAACATACTTTAAAATACTGTAACATATTCTGTGAACAATTGTTGGTTATATAAAAAATTATATATTTCTATTTTTAAAAAACAATAAGTTAGTTTATTAACGAAATTATATAGCCTACTAAGATAAAAAATAATTTTGCATCAATAATCTTAAAATATAATTGTATTAAGTTGCCTTATGACAATGAAATGTTATACATAAAAAGTGCGGTAGAAATGAATACCACAGCTTTCTAGTTTTCATACATAAAATACATTTCGATACAGAATAATTCCGAAATAATACATGTTTTAAGAACTACATTTCCAGATATCTCCGCCGCTGCTCCCCCGCTGCAGCTGTACTCTGTTTAACTCGCTTCCACCACGAGGCCCTGTTGTGGATTCTGGATATGGGTTTGTCCGCTTTTTATTCATTTATATAAACTTCCCAAACTAGGATTGACATTTGTATCATTTAGACGGTTTGTTTAGTTTATATAAACAAAGCGAATGCGTGGCATTTATGTTTTGTGTTTTTTAACATTAGGTATCGATTATAAAGATTACATGTATGTGGGACAAATTGTAAAAAACTCAATTTTATAAAGTATGGTATTAGAAACTAGGCTACTTATAGGAAAACAGTATTTAATCTGCAAAATTTCAAGTAAATATTGCTGAATTTTGTAATTTTTAATACACTGGTGAAGACTAACATGAACAAAGTATTATATTTAAGTCTATTTAACATTATAGCCCTTACTACAATGTCCGGCAATCCGGCAATCGAATTTTTTTTATATTATTCGCCAAAACAGTTTTCCTTCTAGGTGTGATATAGCGTTAAGCATATATAAACCACCTAGGCTAGACGTGACGTTAATATTGAAAAATATTAGTACGCGTCTTGTGGATAGGCGAGTATTTCATTAGGTAATAATACTGCATTTATGTTTACATATCCTTTGGTGATATACATCTACAAAACGTGAAAAGTTACATACAATGCACCGAATGTGTGAAAAATTGTAAAACATCTATAAATGAGAACTGTACATCCATATAGCAGAAACAGTTTAGGTGAGTAATGTAAACATAATATCGATTAAGGGACATTGTAAGTTAGAGTGTCTACGATAAGTGCTAAGTAAAAAAAAACGATCCTAAACATTGTTGTAAACACTCTATACCAAATTTAAAAGACAATACAGGGAGTAATATTGTTTAATGGAATGTCTGGTCTATAAAAAACTTCTGGGATCCCGTAAAAACTTTACTTTTAGTTCGCCTACCATTTATCAAAGTTTTGGTTGTATATATATCTGAATGGTTGTGAAATTTAGTAATTATTTTAAATTTAAAAACACTGTTAACCTAAACGGCTTTTTTTAACTATTTTGGATGTTTGGGTTTTGGCAACTCTTATATAGATATTAGTTTTTAAATAATTTTATACTTGTAAAATAATTTTTTTAAGTGTAACAGCCTATAGAAGTACGCCTCGCCTAGAAGTAGCAAAAATTCATAGATTCGTTGGGTGTAATGATTAGTTTTTTTTTTTCATTTTTTTAAAGAAGGATAATTCAAAACAGCACACAAACACTATAAAAATTCATCTAAGTATTTAAAATTAATTATTTTTGGGAAACACTCGCAACAAACTTATGTAAAATAGGGGGTTGCCCTATTGAACCTAACAGAATCCTCTCTCACTGTACCGTTTAATTATATCAATCCCGTCTTGTTAGTCTAAACGAGTGTTTATTTTTTGGCAACAATGATTATTTGAATAAACGTCGTGTGAATAAATGCCATGGTCCAACAATAAAGTTTGACCCTTGAGTTTCTGAAGTGGAAAAGGTGAGATACATATGACATGTGGTAGCGATCGTACAATTCCATAGGCAGATATGCCATGAACAAATGAGAAACATGTATTAACTATTATTGGAGGTAATGTTAATTTTTAACCGCCCACCCAGAATACTAAACGTTAAAGTATTTATCAAAACCTATCCAAAATTTTAATTCACAGATTGGTTTGATTGTGAATATATTAAACAAACACATCACGAAAAAACCTACATTTTAGTGTTGAATTTCTAAAATGTATATTATTGCCTATTAAATAGGCCAATCAGACGTAGGTTAATTGGGTTGTGTTAAACTACTTAAGATATAGCTACAGCCACTAAGAAAGTTTTGGGTGCTCAAGGGAGTAAACAGAATATTTTTTTTAACCTTCTCAATGAAAAATATAAACATTTTTAAAGGGACTAAAGCTATCTTGGAAGATAGACCTATGGGATATCACCTAGATATTGTTTTTAAACAAGAAATACATATTACTTAAATCCGTATGTTTTTTTTAACTAAGATTTAAAATTTGCTAATTTAGTGACTAATAGTTTCTTGTGAGAGATCCGAAAATATTTTTTTTACCAAATTACCTAGTCTATGGGTAAGACCATTTAAAGTTGTAATTTTAAAAAAAATTTTAACTTTGTAGCAACAGTTTTATTTTGAAAATCCTAATAAAATCAATCATTCAAAATGATGCCGAGTTTTAATATGATGGATTTCTAGGAACGTGAGAAAAATTTCCAATGGTAACCCCTTGATGACAACATTAGTGATTAACTTTTCTATGTATTAACTAATCAGTTATACACTAATAAAGTTTTTAACTGTAGATAATGTACTAAAAATTAAAAGGGCCACATAGCAGAATAGTATAAATTTATAAAGGTTACTTTAGTGTATATAATTTATTAAAACCATTT
>NW_025776622.1:0-150457 GCF_021130785.1 Homalodisca vitripennis | reverse complement strand
CTTTTCTCCGTAAATGATTAAACTAATGGACTATATGCGATATATATTACTTTATTTGGAAAACAATCTATTTCTTACACTAAACAATTGGTTCAATACTCCTAATCCCACACTCATTTGTTTCATGTCCAACTTTATAGTTATTTTTATAAAATAATAACTTTAAAAAAACTAAAAAAACTATTATACCATACAAACTCTTTTAAATTGACAATGTTGGCATATTTTAAACATCCAAATAATTTTTATTAAGTAACAAATTAGATTTTAAAAAGGTTTATTAGTATTGAAACATATCTTAGATAAAAATGTACATTATAACAGAATCTGATTTTATGCACAAACTGAGTTAAGGTATTTATTGTTTAAACCTTGTTTTCATTTTAATGGAAAAAAAAAAAAAAAAAAAAAAACAAAACAGTAGCGTCATAATTTTCATATTTTATGCTTCTGACTTACGTCGGGGGTGTAAAATTCTGATAATTCTTATGCATGCTAATACAATGAGGATTATTGTTCTGTGAATGGATGAAACATTGGATCGAGTCTTTTCCCTTCTTCATGAGCTGTAGTAAATGTTTTTGGTAATAAGCTAGAGGTAAGAGCACTTAGCCGGTTTTATAAATCATGCTGTCCAAAGCGAACACGATTACCTCAATCTTTTCCTGTGTAATTATTGCACAGTAAAATAATTTGAAACCCTGCATAATCTCAATATTATGGACAACACGATCACAACTTTTGCATAGCTATCTGGTTAATATTAGCAGCATCCTATTGATTTCATGAGACAAGATTTTAGACACTGCACTAAATGGTAGGAGAATGGAGCTAACTCAACATTCGTATTGAAACAACCCTTCACGCTATATTCCTAACTATACTACTTGTAACTCACTCTTTATAGAAGTACAACAGTAAAAAGGTACATTATATGTTTTTATCATTACCTTGCCTAAGGTAGCATGATGTAATATAAATATAGGTGCAGGGTTTTTTCAATGAAAACTGTATTAAAAGTATTGACTTATGTTTATGGTAATTGTATCATAAATTTTGACTTGCTTCCATATTTAATGTTAAGGTATAAAAAGGTTTTTAATAAACCAAACACACACACATACATAGTTTTTTGTTTTTGTTTCAGTAACCAAATGTAATATTATTGAAAAAACTGTAAAACAGATAAATGTATTGTTTAGAATGTTACAGGCCATATTTATATTAAAATAGAAATATCATAGTAAGAAAATACAGCAAGTCAGCAGTAAATGGATATATAATTAATTATCTAGTTTTGGTTCCCGCACGCACCTTGCAAGGTGCATTGGGACAATGAATTATTTTGACCTTATATTAAATGAATAAGAGTTTGTGTACTGTGAACGTGTGTTTACACACACACACACACACACACACACACACACACACACACACACACCACACACACACACACACACACACACACACACACACACACACACACACACACAACACACACACACACACACACATTACACACACACACCACACACACACACTATGTCACCTCCATCCTGTATTCCAAAACATTCCAAATAAAAACGTTTGAAGCTATGTTTGCTAGCACGAATTAAAAAGCAAAACAAGCCCTTTGTTATTTATGTGTTAACATGTGACGTCAAGGTCGTATTAAAAGTTAAAAGTAATGATTATTTGTAATTACAGTAATATTAATCGTTTTGATATTTTTACGAATTTTGTGTTCTTAAACCACAATTTAGAAACATATACTGAAATTAAATTGTTTCCATCTTTTACTATCTCAATGGACTAAAACATATACTAAATGGGATATCTGTAATTTATTTTAATTACAAAACATACCAAACTAATAGTAGTACAAATGATGATCCGTATATTCTTTAAAAATTGTTTTTAACGATATATAGTCGATTTATAAAATAAAAACTTACTGTCTAAGTATTTAATGTCCAACACAAATGAGAAAATATATATATCAGTTTTAATAATTTTTTAAATAATTCTTTCTCGAGATAGAATTTTCTCCATTACGTCAATAGAAGAAACAGCATAGACATAGGAATATACTTTTGTCAATTTTTACATGGAACCGAACGATTTCCCTAATTACGTAATATAGAGATTGCATCTAATCATAAACTTCAACTAACTAAATTTTCTGAAAAAATTCTGTATTATAAATAATAGTAACACAGCCTTTAATTACATTTAAGTATATCAGGAGAGCAATAACCCTTGTGTGTACGATTTTTTCCTTGTATACTGTGAATTTACTGCTTTAGATTTGACAAAAAGTTCTCCAATTTTACTGGAGGATATACGTTATGTTTATTATAAATGATTCTTTAGTTATTATTATTTAATAATTATTATAAATATTGGCAAGCGTTAGTTGGAGCACGTTTAAGAATTGTTATAAGATTCAGAAGAAATTGTTTCTGATTGGATTATTTCTGCATAACGCTAAATAACCTAATAAAACATGTTTAAAGATTTTGCTAAATAATATTTAATAGTATTTGCTGAAAACAAATCTGACTTTACTTAAACATAACTGAGTTCTAAAATAAAGTTGATAGTTAAAGCCGTCAACATAAATACAAAGCAAAACATGTAATTACGTCAACTTGAAACATTTCTGGATAGTTTATGCCAATATTTGATTTGTAATGACAGTTTTAAGATAATAATGAGCATGTTATAAATTGTCAATCAATAGTAATTAACCTGTCACTTTAGTCAGTGGCGGCAATATAACCATACACTTTGTTTACTGTATTATAGGAGTGAATATAAATGTATAATTTTTTATTTGCATATCTTCCTTAACAAATTATTAATTTGATTTGACATGAAAAATTTTTATTATTTGTTTTTATACAAATTCACATTAAAAATAAAATTGAATCAAGGAAGATTGATACAAGTCTGATATTACGTGATGATACTTTCCTATAATTAAATTTAACATTTCCTAACTTAAATATTTTTTACTTGGCACTGACAAAAGGACACAAATAACGACTAAGGTATATTTCCCTAATAACAAGACATTCACGCCCACGCCCAAATTTTCGTTATTTTCTTCAACTTTTCGGGACTGCCGCGATCTCCTAGATGATCATCCTTTTTAATGTTACCTCGCCATGGCTTTTAGACCACACCTATTACGAATCTACACTGGTGATTGTTGAGTACCAATATATTTTGTTCTCAGCATATTTTGTGTGAAATTTACGAAAGCAACATGTGAACGAATGGATGATATCAGCTTCCATCCGGCGGACGTTTTTTTAATTGTACGTACTGGTTTTGTATTACTGTACCTCCTTTTGTACGATAGTGATTCTTCACCCATGAATATACATTTACTAATAATTTTATATTCTTCACAAACTATAGTCACATAATCGGCAGGAGTACAGGAATTAACTATGTCAGGAAGCTACTAGGACAGAAATGCAGCATTCATTAAACGAGGTAAAGTGATTAAATCTTAACATATTTTTTTATTAAACGTATGATTTTTAGCTAATTAAAATATTAGTATTGTTTATTTGGGTTATGTGGCCGGTGTGAAAAACCCTTCAAAATATATATTCTGTACACAATCGTAGCGAGGCAAACACGAGGTTACCATGTGCAAGTATATATATTATAAATATAAATATAATATAATATAAATATAATATAATATAAATTAAAATATTTCAACATTGAGCAGCATATTAAAGTAGTATAATAAATAATTCACTAATATCCGGCGTTTCTTTTAGCAAACATGAGCATTTGCTTTCTATTTATAAATGTGTCTATTTGTTTGAATATTTTTAACACTATGAAAGGTTTAAAATGTTAGATACTACAACTTTCTTAATTTTTTAGTTTATATAAATTCCCGTTTAAATGTTTGATTGGCCCAGTTTTTCCATATTATATCCCACAGGAAAATTTAACCGAGTACATTTTTATAAATCATGCCAATCATGGGATTTTATCAAATTAAACCTAATGTTTTTAGTCATACAGAACTGTTTCACAAATGTTTCACAAATCAAACTGTTAATTACGTGACATATTTGTCATTAAGTGGTTTGACAGCTAATTAAAAACTTAATCGGGGTAGCAAATACACTATTTACTTCTTTTATAAATAATAATTTTTAATTTTTTTCTCATTTATCATGTCTGTTTTATGAGAGTTGATTTGATATCAATACTTGTAATAGATTACATGTTTTACAAACTTATATTTAAATCTAAGAGAGTATTAGTGCTTAATTCATTACGCTCGGGACAAGAATGTATGCTGGTTTTCCGTGGATTGTTTAAGCTCTTAGTTTTGTTCATTTAATTTTTTTTTTTAATTCGTACTATGATTGATATAAAAGCAAATTAATAACTTAAAAATTATTTCTTTTTAATTTAGTGATGTCAATCAATAGGGGATTAAAAATTTCTTTCAATGATTGTAATAACTATTTGTAAAATAGGAAAACTATTGAGATCCAAACAAGTGTATAAAGGAGTCCTTTACATTTATATTAAAATGTTATAATGTTGGTAAATAAAACTTATAGTTTCATATAGAAAATAATTCTCCATTATTATTGACAAATAAACTAATGGAAATGCGATTTTAAATACAAATTATATGTATGGGTTTTTATAAACAGTCTTAAAATATTATTTTAAAACTCTGGAAATAATTTTATTTTTCTGTTTCTGAAACCTGAAGTAACAAATTAAAAAATTTTTAAATAGCAGATTTTTCGACATAATTCAAGAGTTAAATTTCTATATCTTAGTTATAACACAGATCATAACCTGATACCCTGTCAAAATTTCCCTCAATTCCTTAATTTATAATTTCACAAAAACATTATTGTATGAAATAATAGACTGTAACACAATATAACCACAATAATTGAAAAGTTAGTAAATTCGAAAGTTTTACAGTTAGTATTTATTTTTCCTATTCAATATCTTTTTATATATGAGTAGTAATTTACAGCCATTTCCTTGGTAAAAAATCTATTAAATGCAAAAATAAACAGTTTTAGAGCTCATTTATCATATCATTAAACATATCATTGGCCACAAAAGAATATTTAAAAATATTCTTTTTACCTTTTAAAACTATTTTTAATATAACTTATACCAATAAGGCGGATGAGAGAGAACCTCTATGAAACATATACAATTAATTTTTTGCACAAGATTCCGGTGTGGAATGACTCGATATATAGGTTGGAAAAAGAGAAGGCTATAGGTTTTTCAGCAAAATCCTGTGGAAGGGACAATAAGCTTTTCTTTATTGATGTTTCTGTTTGTTAGTAATTTTTTTCAAAGATTAAAAGCTTAAGAGCTGGAGTGATTACTAAACTTTAATACACTAGTGAAGTTGGATCGACCTAATGAGCCCTGACTTAAGCAATTGCATTTAGTTCAGTAAGCTACAGACATAGATAAATCGAGGATTAATTGGAATTATATACTTACGTACCATTTACCATTATTCAGTTATTCACTATATACGTTTAAAATAAAATGCACACTTTCAAATACTTATTTTAAAATATTGTAAATGTTGTAAAAACTATACATCACATATATTTTTTTTATTTATTAAAAAAAAGTCATAAACCGTCTGGAATAATATAAGTAACGAATTATTACTTAAGTACGAATAAAATTATGGTACATTATTCTAGATTTTAAATAAAAAAATATGCTTTATTTAAATAAAATCAGCCTTTTCCCATATATTTTCTATTTGTATCCAAGAAAAAGCTTTTGCTCCATGATTTCGGTATTATGGCAGCATTGTAGAAGAAAATGTCATAGTAAATATACCATGAAACCTCTGCGGTTAATGCGAGTTTTTTGGTTGGTTTATGGACAGAATATATCCATAACATCGAGGTTTTTGACGGATAGCAATTCATGGTATAGGGCAAGATATATTAATACTAGAAAAGTTAATCTCCGAAAATTATAAACTTTTTCAGATTGAACTTAAGCTGGCGCACATAATTTACTATTCAAATGAATTCTGTAATCGGGTTCAAGGATGCTTTACATCAAATTCCTTTTGCATATTACTCATTCCCAAGGAGTACTGGCGCCACGTTCAATATTTCTAATCATACGATCTTCAAATTTAATGACCAGCAAATTTTATTTATTAATACAAGAGTAGTAGTAAAGAGTATTATGAAATACGTTAACCTAGATTTCTACAGGCTTATGTCATGGAGAAAACTGTTTTTATACTATGAATTTCTCTGGCATACAAAGATGTATTAAAATATACAAAACAAAAGTTCGATTCTCTATGTGTCCCATAGGTACTCCAATCTATGGCATGCTTTTTGCGTTAATAAATACAATCTACGCTCGATTCGGCATATTTCGTAATAAATAATAAATAGATAGCCCTTGAAATATGGGTGTTAATTGATAATGCTCCGCACAATAATGGATGTTATGTCCCTAGATTTCTAATTTCATTCACGAGATTAAATAGTAAGGGTGCAATATTCTAATTACCATTTACAGTTTTTGCAATACAAGGAGTAGTTGAACCAACGTAAATAAATTTGCTAATTCTACACAAATACCGAGGTTTGCGACGGGCATTCCTCCCTGTAGAAAATTAGGAAACAATACGTAACATTGTTTTGCTCAAAATATTTTATAACGATGTATACTGTATATTGAAAACAAAATTAAGTAATATTTCATTTTATGTAGATCAGTGAAATAGTACACTACTTTATAATACGTAAATTTATCCTTTTATCTTTTTTTTGTATCTTACATAAAGCAAAAATATTTGTGTATAATTTAAGATAAAAGATTTTGCAGTGCAGTATTGTATATTACCACCTTCATATTCAAATTTATTTGTACGTCAAAATATATTTAAACCATACCTAAAATAAAATTTTTCATGGATCTGCGTCTTAAACAACAATGTATAGTGACTTTAATATAACTAACTGCAGGCGTCTGTGTTGAATAGCTGTACCTCTGCTCTGTACAGTAATAACTGTAATGTTGCCATTTCCGGCACAAGTGAATTTAAATATTACTGTCAGTTATGGGGATTATGCGATGTAGTTTGCCGTTCCTCGTAAAAGTGCGTATATTGCAACAATGTTACTGAAACATTTTTCTCTCTTTTAATAAACATAGTTGTACCATAATTGTTTGTAAATCTTTAAACTGAAAATCTTATGCAATATGCGTGCAAAATAGATTAAATTTATTTACAATAACTAGGCTCAAAACATGTCCATGATTACAGAATCATGAATGGATCACAAAATAATATCAGGATTTATTTACAAAAATGGTTACATATTGTAACTATGAATTAACTAAAAACATGACAAAGTAATTATGCCCATTATGCGTATTTTAAATGTATATGACTTATTAATCTTGATTTATATCATTATTATCACTCGTCTGAGTAAATTAGGGCTTTCTCTCCCCTTGAATTTAAAAGTAGCAGGTTTTGATCTACAAGTCAGGTTATTTGTATATTTTAGAAACTATTTAAATTTCATACATGACTCATCTTAATGGAGTTTTAGAGATATTATTGAAGGATTATATTTCTCAACGAATGAAGTTTACCTCTGACGAATAAAAGATACTATATTAAATTGTGCTAGGCTTTCAGCTAGCTCGTCTTACATCTCTTAGTACACTGTCCGATGAGACAATGTCGCGAAACCACAATCTTGATTAATTAGTTAGGCATTACACGACAAACTCGATATCATGGAACACAAAGCATATCTCAACACTTGTGTATGTATTTGTTATGCATTGGTAGGCAGGCAAGATAAATGATTAATTCATTAGAGTACATAGTGTGTATAAGATAATAATATACATGTTTAGATATTGTAGTTGATGAAAGTATGCGTTATTACGAAAACTTACGTTTTAACAGTAGTATAAGGTAAGTATAAGGTAATCATTACAGTAAAATGTGACAGTAAGTATAAAAAAGGATCATTCACAGACAGGATTTGATCCTGGAATATAACTAACTCAGTCATAAAGTGGGACTGAGTTAGAAATCTTATTCATTATATCAAGCTTACCGTTTGATAAAGTATAAATACTTGAGAAAAATACGTCCTCTTGGGTAAACAGGCACTTAATTTCAAACTGCCAGTTAGGAAAAAAACATATGCATGTTTCCGGGTACAATGCTTCATAGGATAGATTGCATTTATTCCAAACTTGAATCTACCATGTACAATAATATGGTCTTTTTCAAGTGCAAACCTGCATTTCACAATTACTATGCTTGGAACAGATGTAGCCTAATAGGACACACCGTCATAAGGTTTTAAATGTGTCTTGCCTGAAATCTTAATATTTTTATTAGAAAAAACGTGAACTTAAAAATTAATTTCGGTATTACCTTGCTAATTTCCTATTAATTTGAACCGGCAAAGACATCCGATTCTTTATTTATAGCAGTTTAGCTGTTTTCAATAAATACTTTGTATGAATTCGATGTTCTCCTGTACATTTCTCTTTCATGACCAGAGTGATGGACCACTTTAAAATCAATAACCTATTTCCTGATATCTGTACCTCACACAGCAATATAATTTACAAGAAATATACCGTTACCCGTTAAGTGATTAGATAGTGACTACAATCTATGGTTTTTATAGGTAGTTTAAAACCTTTTTAAAAGGTTATATGTTTGACAAGTTTATAGTACCTTAATTCCTATAAAAAGCAGAAGTTATTGATGCAATTCAATTGAGCGTTGCAACATGTTTAACGTATTAAGAGTGAATTATTATTATTACTTCATAATTTTATACAGAATACTGAAAGAACCTGTTTTATGCATTAAGCATTTATATCAGATTTTTGAAATAAATGTGTTAATCCTGTAGGCTACTTGAACTGCCATTGTTCTCAAGTTACCTTTCATTGAGAGGAAAATCAAAACGTTTAAGTTAGTTGTATATTATTTAAAATCCGATTCTATAGTTTGTACACACACATATTTATATATATATATATATATATACACACACACATAATATATAAACCTCTGACTTACCTAATAATTTGGACTACTACTTATATATAATATTTAAGAAATTAAAGACTGAACTAAAAGAGCTTTTATTTTTTTAGGCTTCTGCTTTCAAGGAAAATTGTCAGATATATATTATAAAAATTCTATTGATTCTTAATATAGTATTCTCAATCTTGATTGACTTGTTATCAAAAATCTGTTTTGTAAATGCAATGTCTTATTAATTATTTTTTTCCGAAAGTTGAAAATAAACGTTACTTAAATTATGTTTTATGCCAGATTTCTTTATGGATAAATAATAAGTAGCTAAGTCTTGAATGTTAAATTTAAATTGCATTTTAAAATTATTGTTACTAAATATAAAACATGTTTAAATTCAATGCAACCGGATGTAAAGTAAAAGTGTTTGATTTATTTCGTTGCTAGCCGCTCATTACAATACTATACATATTTTAATATTCTAAATGGATATATGGTATATATATATATATATATATACTTTATAATTAATAGCTCTTTAGTTTAGTCTTTATTTTCTTAAATATTATATATAAGTAATTCCAGATTATTAGGTAAGTCAGAGGTTTATTATATTAGATATTCATAATTAAAGGTAAACCTTTCATTTAATAAAATCTACAAGAATCGTAAATTTAGCCATCGCTTCAACTAGAAATCTTACCCTTTTCTCTCTTTACGAAACAAACAATAAAATCTAACGACGCAACTGGTTTAATAATTTTCACACCCTTTTTAAGGGTTTTAATTGGTAACCCTAATATTTAACGTGGGAAATACATTTAAAGGGATAGTGTACAGCAATTTGATACATTTTTAAAAGTATCCAGTATCTCTCTAGAAATGTTCACTTCAGTTTGTTATTAGCTATAGACTCAATTTATTTTGTTTTAATCCTCTTTTAGTAACCCAATGATCGACTAGGAAGATTTTTTCAGGTCACGCAGGTTTTCTATTATACATAAATTCATTCATTCATCCTGTAGATACATTTCGGTTCCTAGAAATTTTTAATTCCATAATATTACACAATAGGAAAACTTACATTCCTGGCAAAATCTGATATAAATTTTCGGAGCGAAAATTGGTTAAATAATAAATAATGAACACAAAGGAAGGGTGATGTATAATATTACTGATGTAAAACAAATCTAAATATTTATTTTATATTTTTATATGTTCTATCACACGTAAAACCCTCGCGTGTTGAGGAAAATTACATTTAAAGTTTGTCGAACAGCTCGCCCTGAGATAATCACTACAATTTGACTTCAATTTTTCTACAAAGCTAAGTAAAAAAACCACTCTATAAAATAAAAATAATCAAAATAGTTTTAATTAATAGTTTGAAAGTTTCTTTTGTCGTTGTGTATTTCTTGAATTATTATTTTCGAGTTTTTAGTAGTACCAGAACGACGAAGTTGCTACAGTTGTGAGTCACGAAACTTCAACAATTTATTTAATTGTCTTATAACTGATAAAATCACATTAAAAAAACGCTATTTAAAATTCGTAGTGCTAATATCAAGGTTATTATATTGTAAGGTATTTAAATTATACCCGATTTTAAAAAAAATATAAAATTTACAATATTTAATTTGCTATTACATTGCTAATACTCAATGCCTGATCGATTGACACCACTTCAGGCTGATTGAGGTATTATTAGGTGTATTATATGTATTTCAGTAAAGTATACGATAAGGTTAACAAGTTGTATTGATCGTTTTGTTAATCGTATACGAAATAAATTTTTCATTTCCCAGATAGATCTTGTATATCTATTAAATGTTACAGGATACACACAACTTGAAAAAAGTTGGTTTTTTATTATGAAACCTTTTTAAAGAAACGTAAAATCACCTACTTTATAGCACCAAATTAAAAACCTGGTAAAAGCTTTGAATTGAAAGAGAGTGATCCATCGCACCATGTAGTTTACTGGGAAAGCATTAAAAATTCCTATTTATTGTAACCTTATGAACAACATAAATCATACAACATATACGTTTGTTTGTTACATGTACAATTACGATATATTTGAACACAGTTTGTTTACAAATCATTGCTACCCACAAGACCAATATTAAAATTCCATGTATTCCCGTAGAACTTTGTAATGCATATATAAAATTAACCGTCGTGAAAATTTTATATTCTATAGAATACTATTAAGAATATATTGCAGAGATCTAGATATAGCGGACGGATAATAGATAGCCATACAAACAGAAATGAATTTTTGAAGTGAAAACTTCTTTAGGCGCGTTGAGCGTTTTGGTAGAGGGTAAAATCCTCGGTTCGCGTCACCGACATGCTAATGATACTAACCTGCATGAAAAAGTCAGTCTCACTGTGTTTTTTAACCGTAGACTTGGCCGCGGACTACTAACCTGCATGAAAAAGTCAGTCTCGCTGTGTTAAAACTGTCCCGGCGGAGTATGAAAACAGACTGCGAAAATCAGTGACCTTTACGGCTTCCTCTCGCGATTTAAAAGTGAAGCCAATGTCGTTACAATTCTGTAAGATGCGTCAAATTAAAGCTCTTAATATTGGCAATCTATTGGTTACATTTTTAACTATTAAAAAAATTTCGAAATAATTTTGATTATTGTTTACATTTTACATAGCGTTTACAACGACAAGAAAAAAAGTGGTAAGCGAGGATTTTTTTTTATTTTTTGGTCAGAAAAAAATTTGTCAGCGAGAAAGTTGTGTGAAAATAGATGAATATTTTTTTGTAATTTATCATTTTTTTACTGGAAGTTTAGTTTAGCCTGTAGTAGCGTATGAAGTGATGAGTGAACGTTTCTGCCGGAACTGTAGTTGGCGCATTGGCTCACTGATACCGTATTAACTCAATAAATTAGTTTATTGTGCAATAAAAATACCTTTACGAAAGAACCAAGTTAATTTAACTAATTTATTAGTTTTAAAAATATTGTGGGTTTAATTGTTATTGCAATTATATACTTTATCCGTAGCAATAACTGTATTATTTACAACGGTGTTCAACTCACTGTTGTTCACTCGGTGTTTACTCACTTGTATTTAATGTTTATTAATATTTAACCTCTTCATCATGAAATGAGTATTATTACGGTATAAGATTTATCTTACTAGCGTGGTAAAATAGATTTCTAGTTATTTGATAATATTTTTTCGTGGATTTTAAAATTGGAAAATTAAAAAAAATTTTATAATAATTTTAGATTTTATGAAATATGTTCATTTATTGTTTTTATTAAGATATTGTTAAGATAATTGTATATTAATTATTTTTTCAACCACTTTGTATGTATATTTTGATCATGATTTGTTTAACCCATCATATGTAACTAATAAATAAAACATAAAAAATTTCATATAATTTTTGCATATAGTTTTAATTACTCTCAACTTAATAGTTCCGTTTTCACTTCTATCGGCAGTCCCACGACTGCTACTGTTTTTTTATAAGGTTTGACTCGCAAACTTTCTAATATTTATACAAAAGTAATAATTGCATATTGATTTAATATAAAATAATTGAAATATTAAATTTTATGATGGTAATATGACACTAAGAAAAAATTGCATTATAATGGTTCATGGGTATTTATAATATATAGACTTTTTTTATTTATATATTACTCTAAATCATGCATTCAAGTAACTCAAATATATAAATAACAATTAAATGGGGTTGTATATTCGTGATAAAAATAGATATGTAAGATTAAACGTTGTAATTGTATATGGTGTTTTAAGGAAGGATAAAGACATTAACTGATAAGTGGATTCTCCGGGTCCACTTCACTACTCTCAAGTACTGGTCAGATATAGGTCAAGTGCTTTCACTTAACGTCTTGGCTTGTTGTCTGTAAGATTCTTGTATGCAGTTATGTCATAAAACTGTTAGTAATATTCGTCCTATAAGAGAAGACGAAGACGTTAACTTATAAGTAGTTTCACCCTGTCCACTCCAGCACTTTTTATTACCGGTCACATATTAATAGGTCAAGTGATTTAACGTAAAGTTTTAACTAGTCCAATTTTAAAATTTTTAACTGCAGCAACGTCGCTAACAACTTTTTTGGTAAATATGCTAATAGCCCGTGCTAGAGTAGGGTAAACAAATTAATAGCTTTCTAATAAATTATTTGTCTCAAGATAATAACAAATTACATTGTATGTACGAGCCACTTGAGCAAAAAATTCATGTAGCTCAGAATTTGATATTACACATTATACTAACAAATAGTTAAATTATCCTAACAAACTTTAAATAAATGTAATTGATAGGCCAAGAAAATAAAACCATAACGTATATTTTCCTCTATGTTAACCTAAATTTACCACCAAATCTTACCCGGACTTAAAAAAATAAACTTTAAATCAAAACCCTTTTTTAAAACCACCTAGCGTCATCTAAGAGTATCAAGAAATCTTATAGTTATGGTTAAGCAAAGAACATCTTAAAAAAATAGTAGCATTCTAACTACTATTATTTTAAAACTAATTGTTTCCGTGATGTTTTAAGTGGGTTTTTACAGCTTACTACCTAATACTCTTTGTTCGATCAGCCCACTTTGCCTATACTAAGAAGCTCAGTCTGTATTTTTTTTTCTTTGAAAAGATTTTAAATTGAAACGAGAAAACTTGTTGCTTTAAACGGACAAATTTTAACACATATAATAAATTAATATCGACTGTAAAAACTACTGAATTTTTCCAAAAGGTGGAGAGATTTGATTATAATATTTTCCCTTATTTTCATCTTTCAAATACCATTCTTTCGTGTATTACGTGTATTATCCTAGAATGAAAACTCTCCTTCGCATTTTATTTTATGAAATACATATCAGCAGGGATTCAAGAATTACCTAACTTAATAGCAGTTACCACTACCTGAATATATTCTCTTCATTGGACATTAAATAGTTTATATATTCTTCATCACTATTTTTTTTAATCGTGTTGCAAAAATGTTTTCATTACTACCATCTTACCATATTTTTTATATCATATATTGTTACTAAAATTTTAAGTTACGTACATGATAATTTTTTATCTATTATGCTTTATTTTGTGTCCATTAAAAAATGATATACGTAATTCATTCGAGTAAAGTAATTATATAAAAAAATATAAGTTTAAAGTACAACAACAAAAATAAATACCCGTTACCACTTTTATGATTCTAAACTAAATTAACGTATATGATATTTTTGGTTCGTCTTGAAATATGAGTAAATATGCAACAGAGTATTATACTTGGAAACCAGGTAAAGTTACATATACATAATTGAATATTTCTTGGGATAGTGAGTCAAAATAGTTTTAATACACTAAATTTAAGGATATCGCTTGTATACACAAATCATCAACATAATACACGTCCGAAAATCACATATTTTACATGTTTTGACGTTTCAATGATTAACACAATTAAATATCATATTAAATAGTGATAAATTTCAAATTGTAGCTCCCAAGAGGTAATTTTTAATTAAAAACCGAAAGTTTCAGTATACACTTCAAAGGAAGGGGCGGAGTTCTCTTTAACTTGTGTGAGCTACTGAGTTACGTGTTTGGGTTGCGACCAAAATAGGTCTTACTTTACTCTACCCGACACTTTACTGTTACTGAAGTCTCCTTAAAACTTACTTCCAGACTGATATCTGCAAATAAGTCTTCCTTACATAATAACAGTGAGTAGGTAGAATTTAAACGCATCTGGTGAATTTAAAAAGAAACTTTATAAATAGAATATTAAAATTTCATTAAAAACTGGAAAAGACATAATTAAATTTTATTTTGGATGGCTTTGAATGTTTACAATTTGGTTTCTGATTTGGTTTAATACCAGAAATATATTAAATATAATTCGTAATTCAGTAAACTGCAGAAATTAGATTTTTTTCAATTCTGTTCTTATAGGTACTTAAAAATAGTTTTCATATGATATGAAGCTGAGGAAACCTGTATTAAAATGAAACCAATGCAACAAAATCAGGAACGTGTTGAGTATGGGTTGCCACCAAACGGGATTCTGTGGCAAACATCATTAATTGGCACTATTTTAATGTATAAAAGTAGGTAAGATTTCGTATACCATTTTACCAATTATGTACAAATTTTAGTGAGTTAAATTTCCAATGTGTTCTATAATTGTTTCAAAATGTCTAAGATTTCTGTTGCAACATTTTTGACAGCTAGTTATAATTGTGAAATATATATATAAGGCAACATAACACTCATGGGTAAGACGTTGTATTGAATTGTTTTAATCTCATACACTTTTTCATAAAATGAAATTGATCTTTTACATATGTTATTTGATTAAAAACAGCTAAAACATTTGTTCGCTTATTGTAATGAAACATAATAATTGACACCGGATGCTTATTGGGAATGAGAATAAGAGGATACGAGTTATAGATTATTTTCAGAAAAGACTTAGTAGTAGAGTGGAGAATGGTACTTGAAGAGATTATACTGGATAGACATCTCTGAGTTAAAATTGATTTTACATTAAATTATATACCGCGCTTTCCCTTTAGTTAGCTTCTATGACATAGTCGGTATACCACCCTCTTTGCTATGCTGCTCCGGCATAATAAGGAATCTTGCGTCTAGCGAAGTAACAGATACTCCGTCTAGTAAAGTTGTTCGACGATTATTAGTACGACTAGACACAGATATATAGCACTGTTCATTGTGTTACGGCATACTCAGTTTAGGTTCGAGAGTTTTGCTCTCTCTTCGAATACAATCCTGGCTAGTCTATAAGACGAAAATCTACAACAGTCCAGATTATAATAATTTTCTCAAATTAACGAGTAATTTTTACAATAACAGACAATGATGCATATAGAATATTCTATCTTAGTATGATTTAAATAACGAATTATTAGGTTGAATCAACGTGTAATACATTTTGAACAGTATTATATTACAAAAAGTAGTGGTTTTGTAAAATATGTCAAGTAATACGTACATATGTATTAACAAACCAAAGATGATGTCCGTTTAGTCCCTATAATCATAACTCATTCCATAAAAAAGAATTAACCTGTGTTTTGTTGAGCACAAATTAAAAGCAAACAGTCCACTGTGTAATGGCGTGTTTAACATAAACAAACAAATGCCAACGGGGATTAATTATAACTAAGCTGATATTATTGACGTTACGTTTATTACTTTTTGCTGTTTATGTACCTTAAAAAGATTAATGATATTCTGATATTACAAATTTGGCTTGATTGCCATAGTAAAATAAATGCTAATAAAATATAATGGGTTGGATTCTTGTTTTTTATATGAAAAATAATCTTTAGTGTTTATATTCTAGGTGTATATTAAAAGTGATTCTTTAAAAAACATCTAGAAACAGTCTTAAAGTACCTATTTTTAAAGTAATAGACTCAACCATACAGTCTTGAGAAATAATAAAAAATATTAACCTCATTAAATATTACATAATGCTTATTAAACCATTAAAATAAAGAAAATAATTGTATTAGTATGAAGTAAGTACAGTTTACTGTCTAATTAGAAACAAAGAATGAAGGCTCAAAATTCAATCAATCAGAAAATATTATGTGCTTTTAAGAGCCTTCACCTAGGGCTATTGGGCTGTCCTTTTTAGGTATTTCGAATCCTCATATATAAAAATACAATAAATAATACTTTAAGTTTCTTTGTTATTTATCATAACTAATAATTTACATATCAAGATATATAAAACTCTGAAACTTGTTTGAAGCAATGAAATTACAATACATTTCACGCTCATATGAAGAGTAATAGAGAATTATTAAAAAAAAAAAAAAAAAACAACGATCCAGTATGTCAGGTAAACAAAACTGTGAAGGGTTAAAAGTGTGCAGATTTGTAGTATTTAGATGATTCAAAATGGCATTTAAGGTAACAAGATAAGCGTTAACACGACATTTTTGAGATTTTTGACAATTATAAACAAATATAATATGAAATCCAAGAAGGACTGAAAAAAGGTATAATAAGAGTTGGACTAAGACCTCTGGCTCGTCTTGGCTGGAAGAGGAAAGTGCTTAAAATAAAGATACCTGCCCATTGTTCCATCGCTCCTTTCTTCTCTTAACTTATACGTAACTTGATTACATTTTAGCACTTTCTACGTCATTATTTCTTTCTCACCACTTCAGTTCCATATCACAGGTTAGTCCATCCATCTGTCCACCACGGTTACTGAACTGAAATTAAAGCCGTTATCAACGTGTCCACCCGTAATGAGAAAAATGACATATTGTTTAATACATTAAATTATCAACTGGTTAACATATTCAGTTTTATTTTACATCAACCCTTAGTTTTGGTGATTACAATTAGGTTTGTTTATTTTTAGTCCGATGTAATCAGTAACTTAGCGTTGATTAATTTTAATGAACTGCACAGATAATAAATAACCATAACCCAGAGTGTCAAATCTTATTATTATTCTTTTTAGTAAGAAATATTATTAATATAAATAATAATTAGAATAATTAATTAAGATGGGTCTCGCCATTTTAAGCGCTCTTTAGAGTGATATAAGTTACAATTCGTTTGGTTTGGTCCTACGATAAAATCTCCTCGATTTCGATATCAAGGCGACTAGGTCGGTTGTGGTGATGTTCTTGTGATATTCGTTACACTTCATTGTTAGCAAATACACTGATACAAATAAGTATTGAATGACATTCAAGGAATTCGATGATGTCTATATTGAGTTGAATGATTTTGCCAAATTCGTCAAGTCCCTTCTAAAGATATGAAGAGAAGTTCCTTAAGACAGACAGAAGAGAAATTTAGAACCATAGTGAGTAAAAAATCATTGCTACTTTTCAGCAAATTTAAAATTTCTTATGTAGCCTGGAGTTAAGGGGTGATTTTTTCAATGATTAGAACATCAGATGGTTCACATGTAAATCTTTGTACATATTTGTTTTATTGTAGAATAATACTTGATTTGGATATTAGCATGTTTAATTCTGGCACAAAATAAAGTGTATGGTGTTTGAATTCATTATTAGTTAAATTTAATATAAATAATGTTGGATATGTGACAGGATTGGGTTTACTATTTAAAAATTTTAAGCTTGCCCTATGTTACCCCCTTTATCTTTCACAAAATACCAAAAAGTATTTTTTTAAGTATGGCTAAGTTGTACATCGATATCTCAATCCTTTTGAAATATATCCAGACGTATCAGGACCTTATTTACATTATGTATATATATAGTGTCTCACAAAGTGGTTTAAACGTTTGATTTTATAATACTTGCCCATTGATTCGACAAAACATTCTCTGACTATAAGCAAGTAATACTCCCTAAAAATAGTAGAAAAAAAATGGTGACATGAAGACAATTTTACCATTTTGCTTCCTACAAAAATTAATTTATTCGATTACCTGTTGAAGACATAACCTAACCTCCTCCATTACACTTTTACAACCTTTATGACGGTTTTGGTTGGTCGAGGAAGTGATTTTTTAGATTGGCCACCCCGATCTCCAGGTTAACAGAATATTTGAAAACAATACAATTCATTAAAAAGGCTGTAGAAACGTTCTGTAACAATTTCAATTCTCTAGCAATTGTTTGTGCAAAATAAAGGCGTCTTGAAATTCAGTAAAAAGCGGAATTTTTGGTTTTGTCTAAATATTTATTGATATACTCTGGAGAAATAAATCATTTCAATCAGAAAATTAAAACATATTAAAAACCTGCAATTACTATGTATATATATATATATATATATATATATATATATATATATATACATTTATGCATATGTATATATATATATATATATATATATATACATATATAAACATTGAACAATATTCAGTATTGAATTAGTTTTTACAGAAACGTTGTAGGTGTTTTCTCACCTTGTTACATTTGGTTGTATACAATTTTCGTTTATATTCCCGACGTATTTCAAAAGACTAATATTTATTTATAAGAGTTATTACACCACCATTTACTGATAATCTAATAATAATATTACTATCTTTCAAATTAACAAAGTTTGAATTTAATTTGATAAATACTGCGTTTACATTTTTGGAAAAATGATGAGAGAAGATCAATCATTGCCGTCTATGATCGATGGTATATAATAAACTTTCAATGACTCGCGTGGATGAATTAAAAATGTGCAAAATAGCTGTTTCATGTATTTCATATACATTAAAATATAAGGTTTCAGATATTAGGACATAACATTAATGGCAAATAACACAGCATTTTTAGTTGCTAAACCTATTTTGAAATTGACAAATGTGCAATGCAATTAGGATACTGCGTTTCCAATCCAATAATTCGGTACACAATATTAACGCCCACACTCTGTGTAACCTCTCCAAATACCAATGAGCTCTGGCATACAAGGACGCACACACACACAAACACATTTATGATTAATATGTGTTAAAGTAATTGTCGTCAAAATTCTATTATACGATTCAATTGAGTAATAAAATATTGTTCTCAGCAATACGGTTCTCTAACGCTCATCCAAATCTCATAGATAAGTAGAACAATGTCATTGAACTCTATATTTACTATGAAAAATTGAATATTCCAAAGAAAACCTTAAGACTATAATTAATTCTGTTTCCTCGAAACTACAGGGATGGAATTATGAGGTTAATAAATATGGACTAGAAGGATATGCAATATTACCAAACATTATGTTATGCATACGGAAATGAGTTCAACAAAATGGAATGTCAATTGTTGACTTAACTTAGTTTTTTTGAATATTTACGCAGACAGGTTGTAGTGAATATTTTCATTCTTTAACAGATACATTTTCAGTGGTTTTACATAATCGTACACACACACAAACACACACACACACACACACACACACACACACACACACACACACACACACACACACACACACACACACACACATATATATATGTGGGTGTGTGTGTGTGTGTGTGTGTGTGTGTGTGTGTGTGTTTGTGTGTGTGTGTGTGTAAGATGATATTGACGATGATTGCCAACATTGCACATAGGTGGTAATAAATACAAAAATAAATTCGTCACTTCCTCTAATATTATGAAAAAGGAGCCAGTTGTATAATATATATATATACATATTATGTATTTTTCCGATTGCTTTTCTAAATCAATGCTATCTGTTTTTACGAATTACGTCAAAGCTAAACGAGTACGACTACTTTAATAGGTTCAAAACGTAAAACCGTGATCAATGAACATTTCTGTATTATAGCAGTATATACCTATATTTTTTATAATATCTTTTAGCAAATCCGTTACCTATTTAATGTATACTTAAAACATCGAAAAAGGTTATAAATTTTCGACCTAATCTACAGCTCGCTTCATTCTAAACAAAATTTTTCTTATATGCTGTAATACTAGACTGTTATTTAAGTCATGAAATTTGTTACATATTTATGAAGAATTAGCATCTAATATAAAAGTTACATAAAAAATATATCACAAACATATGTAATACTTTAAAATGTGTTATATACAGAGTGTCCCACGAGTAAACTGACAAGCTTCTCAGGTAGTTTCCTCAGTTAAAATAATAAAAAACTCTATAAAAACATATGACCGGAAGCGCTTTGTAAGCAAGTTACGTCTAGCGATATATTTCGCTAGAGAATATATTTTCTAATTTATCGTCGTCACTATGGGTCATTATTACTGGTAAGCAGTAATAATTTGAGAATATTGTTTGGAAGTAACAATGACATACGATACAAAATCATTAACTGTAGTACCACTAAAACAACCAGAACACTTATAAAACGCTTAGAAAACAGTAGCCACGCAATAATGATACCACTAAATATAATAATCCAATGCACAATAACCACTATAACAATAAGAACTGTTCTGACGATATTGAAAAAACAAGGGTCTGTTAGTACTAAACCGTAATTTTAACCGGGGAAGCCCTGCCAATTACCAAATTAACTTGTTATCAGTGTAATTTTTAAACTTCATCGGATAATCTTCGTCCACTGGATTCCTAACTGACTTATAATACAAAACACTAATAAACCGGTTTCCACGCAGACAATAACATTACATTATATCAACAAAATGTATAGGTGTACAACCTAATTTAAATATGGAGTCCTATTATGTTACGTACTCCTGTTTTTTAATAAGGAGTCGTATTTGGCCATTACCATAATTAAAAGCTATTATGTTACAAAAAGGAAACCACAAACACAATAGCAATTACCGGAAAAATTACTCTATTCCTGAAAGTTATATTTCTTACATCTTAAGGTGTCAGTTGGTAGTAATAACTTATAACTCATAAGCTTAACGTATCAAAAATATTTGCTCGTATAAATAACAATTTTCTTGAAGTTTGCCTTGAGTGTAAGTGTTGAGCTTCAGAAAAAGAGGATAGTTGCTGGAATATTATTGTTACTGCAGAGTATATCTGTATGTTTTTATATGTTGCTGTTTCTTGCATTCAGTGGTAAGGGTTAAACAGATGGCAAATTGGAAAACGTTTTCTTATTATTTAAGACCACAGAAATCCCTCACGGAAACCGTAGTAATAATATGTATGTTATTTTAAAAACCATCATAGTCACTCGGTAACTCGTAGTTAAAAATAACAAGTAGATTTGGGTAAATATTATTGTTTTAGCTAATATCAAGAAAATTCCGAAGTTAATTAGATGATGAAAGATTTAGCATGACTTTATAAATGGTCCCACAGGAAATACATTGGTTGAAAATCTGGCTCATTATCGCGTAATAATACTCCCGTTTATACTCCTGTAGATTTGATACGCTTTATATGATTGTCTTAAGACAATCGCTAGGAATAAAGAACGCATGAAGGAGCGTCTTGTTTATACAAGAGTCCAGTTACTGGAGCCTGCACAGGAGACGATTCTGGTAATATAAACTAAAGATGGCTTTAAATACTTGTTTTCTGGAATAAAGCAATAAACGGAAAATAAATGAAATAAGAACGATATGCGAGATTAGTTATTACACTTAATTATTTACAGCATAAGTTTACTAAAATATTTAACATCCCATACATTTGAAAACCAGTGTATCTCATTAAAACGTTTTAAAACAACCTTCCTTTTGGGGAATACGTGCAGTAGGTTATTCGAATATTCATTTGAACGACAAAAAATATCTATTTCATATAATAAAAGACTAAATAGGTGAATTTAGTATCTGGGGAATAATATTTCTTTAAATTTAGCACAGGTACATAGTCATCGAATTTTTCATATAGACAATGAAGGTAATTTATAGTAGAAAAATTATAAGCACTATTTCTTGAATAACAAACACAAAATCAAAAATTACATTAAGATTTACAGCAAAATATAAATTATGTAATCTAATTCACCATTTAATGTATTTAAATATATTGGTTACATTTTTACTTTTTATCTTGGATTTTCAGAATAGGGTAATGAAATTTTAGACACGAAAGTTATTTAAGGACATATTCTATACTTCACCGATCTTTGGGATTCTCCTTCCAAGCGTTCCTTTGTTGAATTGCATACTTCTATCAGAGTCCTCTTTCTTCTGTATGTAAAGTGAGTTTAAACAAAACTATTAAATTACATTATAACGTCCGTTGAATTTTAATTCGTAACACTTTTTAATATTATTGTACACTAAGAATATATAAATAAATAATTTAATTCACGTTATTGGACAAACTAAAAAAAATGAATCACATACATTATACATTATTATTTATATCGAAAATTAAATTACCACACACTTTCTATAAATATTCCTACGCATATAGCAAGTAAGCCAACATGGATATTTATGTTTTAATCTAAAATACAAGGTAACACTTGTACAGTTCATCAAAATACTGAGTATATCACATATTAAATTGCATAACATACGCCGATATACATAAACCTGCACTTTATGAAATTAGTTACGTCCAGTTGAATAATTGAACCGCTAGAACGAAAATAATTTTCTTTCTTTCGTACACAAAAGAGGAAGAAATAATATTAGTATGACAGCATATTCCATTCCAAAATTATTCAGAGACTGAAAACTTAAATTCTTTGCCACGACGTTCTATATTTACCTGTAATACATTGAGCTATATTAAATTAACAGGAATATGTCCTTCTGGGTGTTTTACTTTCCAATTGTGCATACAGTATGTTCAGAGAAAACGATGTGTCACTTACACATAACAATTCCATGGATTAGGAGCTAACCTAAAATGGAATGGAACGTTAGATTGGAATATTCATTTTCCTAGAAAAATATAATTTGACACACAAGATCCTCGTTTATGGCTGATTCCCAAGAGGCTGCGTTTATGTCTGATATTTCGATGATTTCATGGCAAAACCTTGAATCTGTAGATGATATGGTGGATGATTTTAATAAAACCATCATGGGTGTTTATGACAAACATGCACCTATAGTGACAAAGCGTATTAGTAAAAGGCGTCCAGTGCCCTGGATGACAAACGAAATTCTCAGTCTGGTGGCACATCGCGACAGTCTGTACAGGAGAGCGAGGCGACCCCAAGATCTTATACTTATGGACCAGTACCGTGAACTTAGGAATAGGGTTAAGCAGCTTCTACGCACTTCCAGACTGAGATACGCGCGAAGTATTTTTGAGAATAGAAAACAGTCATCAAGCGACTTATGGCGAAAGGTTAAAAGCCTTGGGGTGGGAAAGCCACGTGAATCACATCAGGTACATATCCCATTGAATGAATTAAATACATTTTTCACTTCTTGTATTCCAACTATCAACCAAGGTCGAGTAAATGACTACTTAACCTATCTTGCAAACGTCCTCCCCTAGGGGAATTGTGCAAATGTCCGGTATCACTCAGTGGAGAAAGGGGGTGGTCCTTGACCGCGCTGTAAGGGTAAAGGGTAACCTACGATTAGTACTTCTTCTTTTTCTTTAAGGTTGCTCGGTGAGGGAAAGGGCGCCACCTTGTTGTAGGACAGGTAACAGGCAGGGCTCCAACAAGGAACAGTACCCCTGCTCCAAGGAAAGTACCAATCCGGCTCCCTACTACCATACACTAAAACTATTTTTTTTGTCAACCAGGCCTTTGGACTACACAGATAGTTGTATTGAAATATTCTGAATATAAGGTTAAATATAGACCCCTAATAATTATGCGAGGTTATCTAAATCCAGTTACTAGGACTGAACAAAAGAAACAAAACACTCAAATGTTTGCAATTAAACTAATTATTTATGTGCAGGAATTGTATGACATTATCACAAGTAATCCAGCCTTACAGTAAGTAAATGCTTTTAGACAGAAAATAATTAACAATAAATATAGCGAAGATACAATGTTACCACTTATTAGAGAGAATTACAAATGGCTAAATGAACTCTATTTATGGTAGGGAGCGCTACACTTCCTCAAAACAACATGCAACATACATAAATAAATGCAATAAACACGTGCAATAAATGGCCTAGACATGTAAATAATAGACGACACAAGTAAATATACTAAAGATACACTATAATGCACTAAGGTGTGCAGTCAACGTCTGGAGGGTAGCGTTGAACCAAATTTTAAGGGCTCCTTCCACAATACAAAGGCTCCTGGGCCAGAATTAGACATCAGTCCGCGTCCGACTCACTAATCCATAAGAAGAGCACTCTGTGAAATAATCCAAGTCTGTACTCACCAACTGGGAGTCACAACACAAAAGGCCTACTACGTCCGGTCCAGACCGTGGCGCGAGCGGATCCGCGATGCGGTAGTGGTAGGTGTAAGGCGGCACGGCCAGGAGCAGATCCCAGTGTCAGGGTAGTGCAAGCTGGAGTATCCACTAGCGGCTCGGCAATAAGTCCACCAGGCTCCGGGCGCAGTCCAGAAGTGTACCAGGACAAAATCCCCAAAAAAAAAGCCCTTGAACACATTCACTCCAAAATAGTTATGGTCCCAGCAAGCATCGATATATATATATATATATCATATAATTGGTTAATTAAATTACCAAAATTAACATACTTAAATTACCTGATTAATAGTTTAAACCAACAGAGAATATCAGATAACAACAGTTACCTCCGAAATAAATTAAAGTTTCCTTTGTTATAAGAATAGTGAGATCATATCAATTATACAACTTATTTGTGCCATATTTATATTTAATAGCAATATTTAAATTTTTTCATCAACTTTATTAGGAATTTTAAGTAAGCAACATCTATTCTCAGTAGCAATTGAAATGGACATTTAAATACAAATGAAAAACAACAATGAAACATTTAAAATAAACACATTAGGTTTTCGTTCGTATGAAGCAAAGAAAATATTATGCCAGAATTTATATTCAGCTGATTAAGCAACAATACTCCTCTAGGTAATTGATAATGAATCTACCTGTATTTATGCAATTTCTGGCCATAAAATCATGAGAATTGTAAGCTTGATTGTTAATATCAAAGGCTAAACACTGTAGAAAATAATAAACATAAATAAGTAGAGTACCCTACATGTACACAGTATGATTTAACATAATAGGCAGTATAATAACAAAATTGCATTTATAAATTCAATGTGATATCAAAGACTAATTATTAATAGCTTGAGGTAATAATTTACCTTGACTCTTATTACAAATAAACATTGATACATTAAGAAGAAACGTTGAAACTATTGTATCGTACTAACATGAAACTGTGACACATTAAATTAGGACTATAAACGGTTTTTTTTACAAAATATATGTCAATCATGGTTGTATTTTATGCGACTTGTATGTATTTCCATAATTAAATACTTACTTTACTATAAAAGAGATTAATTTTCTTCGATTAAAAAATTTAAAACATTGCAGTTATAACAGTGCAAGTTGTGACATTAATTTTCAACATATGTACTATTTATAAGTTTACCTCTTTCTCTTAGAAATGTTGTCAACATAGTTAGCGTAATTGGTTTTGAAAACAAATACTTTAAACAAATTATTAGGTAAGATTATTAACTATTAAAAGTAAATGCCACGTTTTAGCTTTACACGTTCAATTCAAACACTAACAGTTTTTCCAAAGGCTCAGTTGAGTGATTCTATAATCTTGAGTAGTGTTTTAAACTTTTAAAATTAGTATATTAAATTCACGTAAGAGTGACAAGAACTAAGGAAAATATATGGTAGTAGTTCACCTTGGCCAATTTATTAGTCGGCTCCCGAAAATCCAGCGAAGCTGAAGGGCTCGTAGACACACACAGCACCGACGCAATCCAGTCACTCGCAAGCTTCCTCACTAATCAATCCACCAGCTGTTTGTTATCAGTTCACCTGCCGCAGCGTGTCGTCCGGTCGTGCGGTGAACAGTCCACCGGAGATAAAAGGTTACTCAATGGGCTATTCTTTTATGCAGAACAGGCAAGAGTGACGTACGGGCATTGGTGTAATTGGTACAATGTCGGCGCGCTACGACATTGATGAATTGAAATTTATATAATGTAGAGTGATCAGTTCTACATTATTTATACCATAACTCACCATAAACTACACACGTCACAAATACCCCCCTGCCTGTAGAAAATTTCCCAAATTTTCTTCACTTGATGAACCTTTTGAGGTCAGCCACATGCCATTTCCCGATACGTTTACCTTTCATATCAGCCAGGGTGTATACCAAAGGAGATACTTCCTCAGCCACCAAAAAGGGTCCTACATATTTAGGTGCTAGCTTCGCTGAGAAATACTTTGTTGCGTCTGACTGTGGGTAATTCCTTTTGAGGACGACATCACCCACTCGGTAGTGTACAGGTCTTCTACGAAGGTTATAGCGACGAGCTCTCCGTCCATGGGCATTCTTTAGCCTATCAGCAACCTCTTGATAAATGTGCTTCAGCTCTTGTAGCTTGTCACCATAATGCCTTGAATCTTCTGGAGAAGGTACCACAGAGCCATCCTCAAGAACCTCAAATCCTGCACCAGCAGTGGCGAGTTCTCGCCCGAAGTTCAGGAACGCTGGCGAATACTGTGTAGTCTCGTGATACGCTGTCCTAAGAGCAAATCCTAGCTTAGGTATGTACTTGTCCCATTCTCGGTGGTTGTCTTTCACGTATGCCCTTAACATAGTAACAATGTCCCGATTCACCCTCTCTGCCGGATTGGCTTGGGGATGGCGACTGGCGTTTAAAAGGATCTTGATGTTATACTGTTTTGCAAGGTTGGTCATCGGCTTTTCGATGAATTCTGAGCCATTATCGCATATAATTTAAGCCGGGGACGCCATAAACCATGAAAATATCATCCTCTAAGTGTTTGGAGACCAACTTCGCTGTAGCAGCTCGCAAGGGACGCAAAACAGAATACTTAGTGAAAGTATCGGTGATGACTAACAGATACTTAAATCCCTTCAATGACCGAGGTAATGGTCCTATTAAGTCTGCAGCAATCATTAGCCAGGGAGCGTTCACACTACGTTGTGTTCCCATCACACCAGCAGGGAGTTGTTGGTCGTATTTTATGCGCTGACAGACATCACATCGAGCAACGTATGTAGCCACATCCTTCCGCATCTTGGGCCAGTAATAACGCTGCTGCATCCGTTTGTAGGTTTTCAGAACGCCCTGGTGGCCAGCGGTTGGTTTATCGTGACATTCGGCTAGAGTTTGAGAACGAAGATCTTTCGGGATAACCAATATCCAATTATCATCTTGTAGCGAAGGATCCAAAGTGGTCACTCTCTTCCAAAGCTTTCCATCCTCAGTTCGCCACTGGCTATACTGTTCTGGGTTGGCTAACACGTTCTGCAGCATGGTGGTATACCAATGATCCTTAAGTTTGGAGGGAAAATGGATGGCATCACACCGCACGGTCTCTTCAGTGGAGAGGTCAGATGGAGTTGTCCTCGATAGTAGATCCGGCACTACGTTGTCCTGGCCTTTTCCTGTGGACTAGGCGGAAGTCGTAAGGTTGGAGTCTGAGAGCCCAGCGTTCCAATCGTCCAGTCGGATCTTTCAGATTGTTTAGCCAGAGTAGGCTATAGTGGTCGGTGACCACGGTGAACCTCGTACCTTCCACATATGGCCGAAACCTCTCAACAGCCCAGATCACCGCCAGACACTCTCTTTCCGTGGCTGAATACTTCTGTTCTTGGCGAGTCAAAGTACGGCTAGCGTAGGCCACGACTCCTTCTCCATGTTCATACTCCTGGCTAAGTACCGCACCTATCCCAACGCCAGAGGCATCACAGGAAATCGTGAAGGACTTAGCAAAATCTGGACAAGACAATATCGGGGCTGTTATCAGGCAGGATTTTATGTCCTGGAATGCCTTTTCTGCTTCTTCAGTCCATTCAAACTTGGTATTTCTCCTGAGAAGTGACGTTAGCGGATGCATTCGAGGAGCGAAATTGGGTATAAAACGGCGATACCAAGACGCCATGCCCGTAAATTGTCTCACTTCCTTTTGATTCCGTGGGGTGGGAATTTCCACAACCGCATTGATCTTATCGGGATCAACCCTCAGTCCATCACCACCGACGAGGTAGCCCAAGTACTTAAGTTCTTCTCGACAGAACTTGCACTTCTCCCTATTAAGAGTGAGTTTGGCTGCTCGGATTCTCCTAAAGATTTCCGATAATATCCCAAGGTGCGCCTCAAATGTAGATGTTACTACTACAATATCGTCTAAGTAGACAAAAACGTTTTGGCTCGAGGTCGGGTCCCAAAACGGTGTCCACAAAACGTTGCCACGTTGCGGGCGCCCCACACAGTCCAAAGGGCATCGTCACAAATTGATAGAGGCCACGACCTGGGATCGCAAAAGCCGTCTTCTCCTTGCTAGCTTCTTCCAGCTCTATCTGCCAATAGGCACTTTTGATATCGAGACTTGACAAGAATCGAGCATCTCTGAGTCGGTCCAGAATGGTGGTAACTTGTGGCAGGGGATAAGCATCCTTGCGGCTTACGGCGTTGACTGCCCTAAAATCTACCACGAATCTCTTGCTACCATCAGGCTTGTCCAACAACATTATTGGCGATGACCAAGCGCTTTGGGACGGTTCAACGACTCCCAGCTGCAACATACGGTCCAACTCCTCATTTATCAATTTTTGGCGAGCTGGGGATACGTTATAATATCGTTGCTTTATGGGTTGCGCGTCTCCCGTGTCTATGACGTGCTTGACACGATCAGTCCTACCTAACGTAGATGGTTCATTTTTTAAAGTGCTCTTCTAGTAGGTCTTGAAGTCTTCCTCGTTCTTCCGGGGTCAAGTGGTCTTCAGACGTAATCCCTTCAATAGCGCTACATAGGAACGGCGTCTCCCTTGGAGCAAACTCCCATCTTCGATTACGCATATCAGCTACTATTTGCATGCGCTCCCAAAAATCGATGCCCAATATCAAAGATTGCTGCAATGATGGAACAACACATACATTCAAGTTCTCGGTTCTACCCCTTAGAGAGATGGGCAGATCTACAAATCCCTTGACCTCGTGTCTGTTAGAGTCAGCAGTCTCTACAAAACGTCCAGAAGCAGTCTTAAGGCGCGTAGGGAACTTTTCCAAAATCCACAATCCTTTTTCTCCAAGAAACTTTTGAGAAGCACCGGAGTCTAAAAGTGCAATAATCTCTCGACCGAACACTCTAACTTTTAAATACGGTCTAGGGTCTGACTGAAAGGTCTGGTAATATAACTAAAGATGGCTTTAAATACTTGTTTCTGGAATAAAGCAATAAACGGAAAATAAATGAAATAAGAACGATATGCGAGATTAGTTATTACACTTAATTATTTACAGAATAAGTTTACTAAAATATTTAACATCCCATACATTTGAAACCAGTGTATCTCATTAAAACGTTTTAAAACAACCTTCCTTTTGGGGAATACGTGCAGTAGATTATTCGAATATTCATTTGAACGACAAAAAACATCTATTTCATATAATAAAAGACTAAATAGGTGAATTTAGTATCTGGGGAATAATATTTCTTTAAATTTAGCACAGGTACATAGTCATCGAATTTTTCATATAGACAATGAAGGTAATTATAGTAGAAAAATTATAAGCACTATTTCTTGAATAACAAACACAAAATCAAAAATTACATTAAGATTTACAGCAAAATATAAATTATGTAATCTAATTCACCATTTAATGTATTTAAATATATTGGTTACATTTTTACTTTTTATCTTGGATTTTCAGAATAGGGTAATGAAATTTTAGACACGAAAGTTATTTAAGGACATATTCTATACTTCACCGATCTTTGGGATTCTCCTTCCAAGCGTTCCTTTGTTGAATTGCATACTTCTATCAGAGTCCTCTTTCTTCTGTATGTAAAGTGAGTTTAAACAAAACTATTAAATTACATTATAACGTCCGTTGAATTTTTAATTCGTAACACTTTTTAATATTATTGTACACTAAGAATATATAAATAAATAATTTAATTCACGTTATTGGACAAACTAAAAAAATTGAATCACATACATTATACATTATTATTTATATCGAAAATTAAATTACCACACACTTTCTATAAATATTCCTACGCATATAGCAAGTAAGCCAACATGGATATTTATGTTTTAATCTAAAATACAAGGTAACACTTGTACAGTTCATCAAAATACTGAGTATATCACATATTAAATTGCATAACATACGCCGATATACATAAACCTGCACTTTATGAAATTAGTTACGTCCAGTTGAATAATTGAACCGCTAGAACAAAAATAATTTTCTTTCTTTCGTACACACAAGAGGAAGAAATAATATTAGTATGACAGCATATTCCATTCCAAAATTATTCAGAGACTGAAAACTTAAATTCTTTGCCACGACGTTCTATATTTACCTGTAATACATTGAGCTATATTAAATTAACAGGAATATGTCCTTCTGGGTGTTTTACTTTCCAATTGTGCATACAGTATGTTCAGAGAAAACGATGTGTCACTTACACATAACAATTCCATGGATTAGGAGCTAACCTAAAATGGAATGGAACGTTAGATTGGAATATTCATTTTCCTAGAAAAATATAATTTGACACACAAGATCCTCGTTTATGGCTGATCCCCAAGAGGCTGCGTTTATGTCTGATATTTTGATGATTTCATGGCAAAACCTTGAATCTGTAGATGATATGGTGGATGATTTTAATAAAACCATCATGGGTGTTTATGACAAACATGCACCTATAGTGACAAAGCGTATTAGTAAAAGGCGTCCAGTGCCCTGGATGACAAACGAAATTCTCAGTCTGGTGGCACATCGCGACAGTCTGTACAGGAGAGCGAGGCGATCCCAAGATCTTATACTTATGTACCAGTACCGTGAACTTAGGAATAGGGTTAAGCAGCTTCTACACACTTCCAGACTGAGATACGCGCGAAGTATTTTTGAGAATAGAAAACAGTCATCAAGCGACTTATGGCGAAAGGTTAAAAGCCTTGGGGTGGGAAAGCCACGTGAATCACATCAGGTCTATATCCCATTGAATGAATTAAATATACCTTTTTCACTTCTTGCATTCCAACTATCAACCAAGGTCAAGTGAATGACTAATTAACCTATCTTCGTAACTTACTTGATTACAGGCGAAATTACCCTGAGTTTACTTTTAAGCCAGTGATACAGGGTGACGTGTAGAGGGCTATAAGCCGTATCCGCAGCAATGCTGTGGCGTATGACGGTATTCCAATACGGCTCATTAAAAATATCCTCTTTGCTGTCCTCCCTATTATTACTTTAATCTTCAACACATCATTACGCAGCTGTATTTTCCCTTTTCAATGGAAGTCTGCCCTTGTCCTCCCCCTCTACAGGATCTCAGCTCCAGTGTCATGCTCGGATTACAGGCCGATAAGTATTCTACCTGCACTATCTAAAGGCCTTGAGAGAATTTTGCACTGTCAAATTACTGAATATCTGACTAACTATAACATATTAAGTGACTACCAATCTGGTTTTCGCACAAACCACAGTACTGAAACTGCACTGCTAAAGGTAACTGATGACATACGACTCGCCATGGACCATAGACAGGGCACAATTCTTTCTTTGATTTTTCTAAAGATTTCGACAGCGTAAACCACAAGTTACTGTTAGATAAATTAAGGGTAGTAGGGTTTTCTGATCATGTTCTTAATTGGCTGAGATCATATCTGTCAGAAAGAAGGCAGTGTGTCAAGGTTGCTGACATGACTTCGGACTGGGGGTGTGTTACTTGTGGGGTGCCTCAGGGTTCTATTCTGGGTCGCCTACTCTTTGCACTGTATGTAAATGATATTCACAGAGTTCTCAAATACTGCAGGTATCACATGTACGCTGATGACCTACAAATCTACTTGCACTTTGACGTTAACTCCATTAATGACTGCATCAACAGGATCAATGACGACATTAAAAATATTGTTTTATGGTGTGGAAACCATGGGCTTACACTAAAATATGCAAAAAACAAACCAATACTTATATGCCACACACGTTTACGGAACTTTCTGGACCCGAACACTATTGAATCCTTAATTATTGACGGAACTACTCTACCATACTACGAAACAGTGAATTATATTGGTTTGACATTTAACTCGAATTTGACTTGGACGGAAGCGATGAGGGGTATATGTAAAAAAGTCTTCTCATCTGTCCACTGACTGAAACGCTTACAAAGATTTCTACCTGAACGGATCAAACTACTGTTGACAAAATCACTAGTACTTCCACACTTCAATTACTGCAACTCTGTGATGAATGACATGACGGTAGCACTTAGTGAGAAGCTACAAAGGACTGAAAACTACTGTTTACTTTACGTTTATGATGTGAGACGAGACCAACACATTACACCGTACTATATTCAGGGAAATATTTTGAAATTAAAAGAACGAATATCAATCAAAATACTAAATTTACTTCATTCAATTTTACAATCTGGATTTCTAAAATATTTTTCAAACTATTTCCAATTTATATCTTAAGAAGCATTTATAGTTAATAAGCACTCGTTCTGGTTCTCGTACCTTAAGAATGCCCCAACACAGGACTGTAGTATTTTATAGATCTTTTCAAGTGATGTGTTATCGTCTGTGGAACTCCCTCCCCCCAGAAATCACTTCCATTGAGGGAGATCGGCGGTTTGTGGCGGCACTGAGACGTTTGTACCATGAACGGTTGGTCAGGGCTGGTCCGTCCTAGGGGTCTGTGGGTGTGGTGCTGGCATTGTGTGTGAGGAGTGTGAGTGACATAAAACATTGTATATATTATTTATTTCAAAAATATCTGTATTATATATTTATACATTATTGTTATTACGTATTAATTATAGTTTTTGGTTCTTATTAAAAATGGAAGTTGTAATATTATTTTGTGTTATGATTGTATAATTATATTTTTATTCATTTTTTTTAGAAGTATCATATTAATAATTTTTTAGTGTTTAGATTAATGGTAAATTTAATGTATTTAGTAACGTAGAATTAGTGTTAATATAATTTTGGTAATATTTGTTAATAATTATTGATCAGACAGGTTAAGCCTTTTTAAATAAACAAATTTTCATTTCATTTAATTTCATCCTCGTCACCTACAAAAACATAAATTATTTTAGCTAAGACAAACCATTCACAAGGGGTTTAACTGGTGTTAAAAGTATCGCTAATATATATTTTATTTCTTAGAATCGAGACATCTTATGAATGTGATCTTTTTCACACATGGGTATTATGACCTCCACAGATTATCGGAGCCCGTAATACCTTAAATAGGAATTATATTGTAATGGCGTCAAGAGTAAATTATCGATTAAAGTATTCTTTTCATACCACGATCATTGTTTTGGAAATTTCTACAAAAGCACAGAAAATAACATAGGCCGAAAAATTATTTTTAATGTAAGTATACGCTTTATACACTGAGTGCATTTTTTACCTATGAATGTACAAAGGCCGAAAGAAAATTATCATAAGGTTTAATTAAGTAACACTGTAAATGCATTGATTGATATTACTAAGGACTTAATATTACGAAAGTCTGGCTTAAATTACAGTTTGATTGGGATAAAGTGCCATTGTTACTAAAACTTTTTATGAATTTTAAATAATTCTAAACAAAATTGTTTCACTCTCTGGCTTCAGGCTCCTAGAACAGTACTTTATTGGTTAGAGTACAATCATTTTGAAATTGATTATGATATTGGGAATATGACACGTGACCTACTTCATTTTCATTAATGTTCTTCATGAAACAAATTTATGCCTATGACGAACCAGTTAGTCAACAGAAGTCCCGCGTATCATATATATGTATACATACATAAATACATACAAACATACATACATGCACACATAAATTGATCTTATAGGTGACAATGATGGCAAAGACATATTTGTAAAATAAATTCATTTTTATTAGAATGAGATAATTATGAGTGATTATTAACGTGTGAAATTAGTATTCATGGGTATAGGCAGTCTTTGCAATCTAGGTCAGTAAATTTTTGAAAATAGTGTGGTTAAGAAGACACAAAAATACATATTTCCAGCACATCAAGTGGTAATCTTAGCTAATGTCCAGCCAAGGGAATACCAAGATATATTGACATACATTTACTAATAAATATTACATTTTTATAGCAAATCAGATACTCCTGGACACAGCATTAATGTTCCATCTGTGATCAATTATCCTATGTCAATGTCACTTTGTTTCATTGCTTCTTTGACATTGACTCAGGATGACATTAGGGAATAAAGCGCACGACATCAAAGAATCGTTGTCAACATTAGTTACGATTACAATTACCCAGTCGGAGAGGTTATTCGATGTTTGTTACATAAAGGATTTTACACGGTTTATAACTTTTTAACTAATAAATATTTTAGTAAGTTTAATTGTATCGACAGATATCTCTAGTGTTTGATATTTCTAGATAAAGCCCTTACACGATTTATAATATTATAATTGTAAATGATCATGAGATAATATTTTTCCGTCGTAATATATATACTAAGCCAATGTCAGCTATTACGTGCTAATACATGCGCTAAACCATAAGCATTCCATCTGATCCATCTGATTCAATTATCAATTGTAAATATTGTGTCATATTTATTATTTAAATATAGATAGTATAGTTGCATTGTTTTTGAATAACATAGGTTATAAATGGGCTCAAGTTGCGTATACAATATAAGTCTAACCTTTATTCATCTTTTAAAAATATTCCTCAGAAATATTTTCTATACTTAGAAATAACTATGGTTATTATATATAATGAGATTACTCAAAGAAACTATTTAAATTATAGCTGTTATATATTGTGCAAATTTTATTCCAACGTTGTGGTTTTTGTGAATTTAAAGCTTTATACGTCGCATATAGACAAGAGTTTTTACTATTTAACAATCTTTTGTTAACGTGTTTCCCCAACAAAAGTTTGTGAAACACCAAAATGTAGGCTTTGTTATCCTTCAAATTACCCGAAATTTCTATTTAAATTGGCCAAACTGTCTAGAAATTATAGGAGTGACTTGGAACTTTTGGATGAGGTTTATACCAAACGTAGATAATATTATACGTTTTGAGTCATAGAGGCCTAGTCTAAGGAGAATGAGACCAACATGACATGGCAGGGCAATTACATTAAGAAGATTACTATAGCTTTGTTTGTAGAAGGAAACAAGGCGTTAGGCTGTAAATCACTTATGTAAATGTTGTTTCAACGTTACGTAAAGCGTTATACTGATGCACTTTGTCGAAATATTTCTGAACAAAATCTTTCCCATAACCCCACTAATAACTAAAAAAGGGATTATTAATATATCATAAGAACGTTTTACTACTTGTCATTAGTATTTCTGAAAGTAAAGAACTGTTAATAAACGATATTTTAATACATTTCTTATACTGGCATATATCTTTTCAAAGTAAACCAAATAGATCACGTGCTAAAATTATATCCGTGTTTTAAAAAGTGAGTAATTAAAGACAATTACCAACAATAACAAAACATAAACCAAAGGCTTATTATAAGTAAAAAAAATTATAGGAAAAAATGTAATAAAATAAGTTATATATGTTTATGTAACAAAATGAAGTATGAAACATATATTAACTTTCAGACACAAAACTATAGTACATTACTGAAAACACATTAAATAAAAGTAAGTAAGTTTTCTTGATTTTTAAAAGACATTCTTTTGAATTTCAATTCATGATTCATACAGATTTTATTACATGTCATTTTAATTATAAAATATATAATATTTTAATAATCTTATAAAGAAATGCTTTTAAAATACATTGCATAGAGAAATTATTGTATAATTAAAATAAAAAATAGTTTTTATATAAACGAATCGTAGATGAATTTAGAAACAGATTAAGTATATACAAACTGGCACTAGTAACACCATCACACACGAACACCTTCAGCAAACTGACAAATAAATTGAGTGAGAGAGCCCACAAAGATTAAACTACACACGAGCGGAAGCTTATTAACGAGATCCAGTATTGCACTTTCTTATTCATCTGACTTATAACACAAAATGCGAGTTTATTGTGGATCAAGAACCATATAATCCTTACAATACATTATGCTATTATTTATTTTTATATAACGAAATATAAACATATTTTATTAATAAAATTATTTCCTACTTCCAGTAGTGTAGTAGATTACAATGTGTAACCTAGTTATGTTTGCATTGGTGCTAAGATATATAGAATATATATTAAGTTAGTCAACACAAATCAACTTCAGTCACAATTTAACTCCTTTAGTCATGGTTTTATTTCTCGGATTAAACTTATATTGGATAGAGATTGTATGTAGAAAGTTTAATTCACATGTCCGGTACTTAAATTTTACCTTTATAAACAGGTGTGTGGTTAAAACAAAATTCCTTTTTTTTGGTGATGAAAACGTCTTCTTTAAACCTCTCTTGAATCGGGCATTTCCATGTATATGATGAGAATAATATATGCTAAATGTCATATGTGAAAATCGTAAGTTATAATAACAAAATAATATAGTTCTTCTAAAGATAACAACTCTATTTCATATCCCATGGATGTTTGATTATTATGATATTACTTTTGGTTTTATATGTAAGTAATGAGGCATATGTGTGTCATATTTATATCAAACATTGGGTAGTTTTTGAGACGTTGGGATGTTTGAAAATGTAAACTATTTTAAACTTTAGTTCTTCCAATGATTTTAAAACTAATAGAATTTTATAAATATACTTCTTTGTGTTTAGGTAATGAGAAATTGTTGTTAATATTCATATTTATAGGGCGTTGAAAAAAAGTAAAATAAAAATACTATTGCCTTTCTAGGTGGTAGCCAATCAACTACATTCCTTTCTTTGGAAAGCATAAGATATGTGTTTAAAATATTACTGTTATAGAACAATGACGAATAAAAAACAATATATAGTTTTTGCGATCCATACGTATTTTAAAACTATTAGATGTTTGTTTGTTATGAGCTATGTTTTATTTTATTTCTACCTCAAGTTAAAAAATACCAACAGTCTAAAAATTTTGGAAAATGACAAAAACAATAGCTCTTATTGAGGATTCGACCTCTTTTTAACCCCTTTGTGTAGCTTATCGTCATTACAAGTGCCTTATTTGTATGTTGAGAGCATAAACCACCGGTGTATGCTGATGATATATTTAATCTCTTAAAATTTAAAGTTAATAAAGGAAATATAGTGATTCTAGGAGATGTAATAACCAGTTACACCTTTGTGTTGTTTGATATTTATGAAAATACGTTAGTTTTTACGTGTTCATCGCAAGTCATGCTTTGAAGAATTTAAACTTTCAGTAATATCGGAAAGCTGGAAAACTAGTGCTGAATGAGTGAGTAAAAGGGCTTTGCTTTTATAAATTATAGAGATTACACCCGCCTCGGTAGGTTACTAGTTACTTAAAAACCGATTGGTTATGTAGGAAAACTGCTGAGCTCTTGATAAGTTTTGTATATTTTCCACTGATAAATCGTACCTATGAAGAACTAAAATTTTCTATATCTATAAAAATGTACTTAAAGTTTGTGTACCATTGGTATATGCCTATCACTGAAAATTATTTTGAAGAATGCAACGAGATGGAAATTATTTTTGAAGCTGAGCAAAATTCCTCGGATTGATATATACACCATCATCTTTTTTAGTGTTCCGCATATATATATATATATATAAACCTTCATACAGAGTTTTATGTATATAAATCAGTTCGCTTCCGAAATATCGTCAGATAGATATACAAGCAGTTAGAAAAAGAAAAATTAACTGGATTATTCCAGCCCGACCAGTGGTAATCTTTCCTAAAGTTCAACTAATTAGATTGTATTGCAACATGCATATAAGTTATTATTATTATTTTGATAATGAGTGATTTTGTTGTTAAGTTAACTTTTTTGAGTTCATCCAGTCTCTCTAACTTATGAGGTTAAAGCAAAGCGATATACTCTAGTGTACAATTTAGGTTGCTGTTGAAATTTACAGCACAACAGACAAAGCCAGAATATTGTTTGAAGAAAGAAACAAAGCGGTAAAGACAATGCAGAGAAAATTCAACCTCCAGTCTTATCTCTAGGGGAAGGCACTTGGTACAGTTTATATACCTGAGTTGCGTTTAGGTTTGCCAACAAATTAAATTACATGCTTTATCCTTTATTCAGTCAGTTTGAAAAGTAAACTGTCGAAAAGAGATTTTATATATATTCATGTCTAATGAAACAGATACAAACCTTTAATTCTTTTTGATTTAATTGTCCCTATGGTTATGGTACTATTACAAACTGTACCGTTTTGAAGAGTTTGATATAAGTACCTATGAAATTACTTTAAATTCTCTGACATATCTCATAATATATTTTTAAATAGATTCAAAAATTTTGAAAAAATAATATATTGGGATAATATAGACCCGTATGGATAACTCCTAATTCAGAAGGGAGTAGAGTCGAAGTTCTTAGCATTTTGTTGCTTGACTCTATGATGTAATGGAAATTTTATTTTACTATTTTTGATTACATTTCCAACAAAAAGAAATCTAAAAAAAAAATTCTTATGTACGTATCGTAAATTTTGTACAGTGTAAATGGCTTGAACAGACGAATAACAACTAACATTTTATTATCGTCTGTTTAAATGAGTATAGATTATTATTCCTATTATTCTTTACGTTTATGCATGGTTACAGACGCATTCACTAATACTGACTAAGCCAAGTCCTCCATTATATTGTATAAGGAAGTTTTAAAGACTAATGGGTAATGATTTTTGAAATAAGAATAAGCCAATATTTTAAGCATGAACGCTATAAATTTTAAAGTTAAATTTCAATACAATCGGTCTAATGGGTTTCAGCTGATTAACACAAACACGCAGACATATGGTATAAGATGCTTATATAATATTACGGATTTCATCACTTCCAACCGCACTATGTGACGTATCCAACCTTATTATATGAGTTTTTATCTAACAGGAATCCTAACAGAACCGATGAATTGATCGTTAATATTACTGAAGAACTAATTTATCTATTGCTGTAAAAGCAGAAATGTAACGTCGTAGCGTTTTTTTCTTACTATAAACTAAATTTAATAAAAAATGTTTTACAATTTTGTATGTAATAAATAAAACAAATACCCAATACATTTTTGTGATTTCAAATTGAGCGTAAACAATCTCTTTCTTTTATTTTCGTATTATGTGTGTATTTAAAAATTAAAAAAATAACTATTTTTCTTGATATATGTTTTTATGTTACTTGTTTAATACTTTGATGCTTTATAACCATTAGCAGGATAATTTGAATTTATTATAACATAAACGTTTTAAATTTGGAGTGTAGGTTATATAGCCTTTAACTATAGCGATTCGAAAATACTTGTTCGCGATACATCTATATATTAAAACCGTTTTAGCCCCGACGTCCGATATATCGGACAGAGGTGGTCTAGCTAAAATGCCCAACGTCCGATATACCGGACGTCTCGAGAATTTAATGTAGCTGGCTAATATTATGTCCAAATTCCATCAGTTTCGGCATAGTGGTCGGTGAAGAAACGGGCTACATGCAAAAACAATAAACCTTCCCATTGGCATCGTATTTCGTCGTCGTTGAGCGTAGTTTTATTTGTCGATGGCAGCCGACAGACGACTTCAGTTGCATTTGTTGTTGTATGCTGAGTTATAACCTCAATTAGTTTGCGTGATTGAAAGCGGTTGTTTTTCGTGTGATTTATTGTATTATTAGTAAAAAAAAAACATGAGTAAACGTCGTAGAGAAAAGTTACCAGTGAGTGAAAACACTTTAATAAATAATATTATTAGTGGTGAAGGTGCTATTTTTGAAGACAATGAACTGAGTTTTTTATATAAAACGTATATATTGTAAATATTATATTATTTCTTTTATTTTTTTGAAAAATTAAACAAGTTTTAGTGTTACAAACAATTACAATTGTACAATTAGTTTGTGTTATTTTACGATTGTTATTATTTCAAAAGTGCAAAAACAAGTATACATATCTGTAAACTTTTACTGATGTGTATGTGGAAATATATGAAGAAGTGCTTATGCAGCAATACAATGAATTGGATATATATCTCCTGCATTTATCAAGGAAAGTTCTTCAAATTTTGTGTGTGTAGTAAGAAATATGTATACAACAAAATTGCTTAATTTTTCAGGGGCTACAATGTTTTTTCTACCCAAACTATATAAAAAATAACATTTTTTTTATGTATATATACGCTAAAAACAAATCAATCTTTAAAAGAACTTTTTAACTATTACATCTAAAAGTAAACTTATTTGTGAACAATTTAAAACAAAAACCCAAAAAAAGAAAACTAGATGTATTTTCCCTCAATTCTGCACTACGGTCCCTTATCGCCATAGAATGTCTGGCAAGTCCGTGGAAGAATGGCTGGGGTTAAAAGGGTTTAGTAATGAAGGATCCAATACATTATAGTATCGTAATGCTTTAAGAGATTGAGATATGCAAACATTGCATTGTTTGTGTGTTGTAATAATTTAATTATTAGAATTTCCATATATTTGGAATATATTTGGAATCTGTTGCCATCTACCTCTTCTTGGAATATAACATATAACATTATTTTAAACTCAGCATCTGGTGTACCTACCAGACCTATCAGGATGTATATTGATTCTAGTTAGTGGCATTAAGTAAAGGTTTATGTAACGTACTGAGAGCAATATTTTCCTCACCCAAATGATTTACTCGTAATTGGAGTAAATTTACACAACCCAATCTACTTAATCGCATTAGAAGACTTTTCCAATTATATAACAAATAATGTTTATTTAAGGTCTTTTTCTATGTTTAATGCCATATTAGTTCTCGCAAATATATTACATGATAAAATAAATCCACTCGAAAATACATAATTATTACTGTTTATTCCTAATTGCAGCAGAGATCCGCAGTGTCCAAATATTTAGAACGAGTTTTATAACTGTCATTATTTTGTATCTAATAGTCGTAAAACTTTCATGTAACAAGTTACCATTTGTGTATTATTAATAATGCACGTATCAGGAATTTTCAGCTAATATTATACGTGATTACGATTATAATAATACATATGTTTGTTATTTACTATTGCAGAAAAACTTAAAAATATATATTTTCCTACAACTTTGTTTGATCTGGAGTTGAAGAAATCACGTGCGTAGACACTAGCTTATTAACCACATAATACTGATCTTCTTTGAAATGAATCTAACTTGTTTATTGTAAAGAAAATTTGTATGTAAATTGACATTGATATTTTACTCGTTATCAGTGAAGAGTTTAAAAGGCATTTATTAATAACATTTCATGAATTTTATTTAAAGGCTATGAGGTGTTATTCATGGGTATGTCCTGAAAGCTGTGTCTGACCATCCAATCACTGGTGAATATCAGGCTTGCTGGTGTTCAATAACTGGTATATGTTCAAAACAAACAAGGGTTCAACTAGGTTGATCTCAAATTATTTGTAATTCGCTAACAACACAATATTGGTTGAACATCACTGAATGAACCTTACGTACATGTTACTTATATTGAAAGTTTCACTGATAATTTAGTGACTAGAACTGGTGTATCATAGATGAACTCAGATGTTTAAATTGGTTTTACTCTTACAATTTATGTCATATTTGTTTACTAATGCAGTGAATTTAGATTCACGCAATTACAGTTATACTATTAAAAGAGTAAATAAAATTTCAGGATATAGATCTTCTGGTGAGTTACACTGTATTTTCATGATTCTGCATGAAAATATAATAATCACTCTCTTTAATTTTGATATTTACCTATAATATCTGTAATAAACATCGTTGTTAAATGTATCACATTCGTTCATAGCTATCAATGGTTAGCGTGTCAAATGTATTACCGAGCGTGTAACAGGCAAGACGAGCGTAAGTACGTGTAAAATATAGAGATCCTGGTGAGTCAATCAGATGAATTGGGCTCATATCTATACTGATACAGTTGGTTCATAGTTTTTATAGCAGTTAAAATGATGAGGAAAGAGAAATATGGTTAAATGAACAACACGGTTACTTATCATAAGATTCAAATAATTATATCGTCAATATAATCTCATGTGATATACTGTTATATAAATGAAAGTTGTTAAACTTTATATTCAATATTCATAATTACACAGTTTTAAAAATAGGAATAATTAAAATATGTTTAATTAAATATATAAAAGGCTGTTTACGCGTTTTATATATAATATATTATTTGTGGAATAATTTGAATTTGAAGGCCCCGAAACTATACGTTACTAAGCTATTAATTGTATGCGTGTTTAAAAGCAGAAAATATTATAATTCTCCGTTGCTGAAACAGAAACAGAACCAAAATGCCAGAATACATAACGTTCAACACCAATCTTTTCTGATAAATCAATATTATATGAAAACATGTAACAGCAAACTTTGTAAGAACAAAGGAAAAGCATTTTCATTACTTAAAATACAACTAAACTTCCGAGGGAAATGGAAGCGGAGGAACAACACAAAAGCCAAATTTCACTAACAAAAGTTGACGAATAGTAATTGGTTCCCGAAAGCGGTGATGGATACCTGTTCAGACAACTACCAAATGATAGATATACAAAAGACTCACTACGAGGGAGGAATTAAATGAGTTACAGAGTTTCTGGACGTAATTTACACAAATTATCAGCGGAAGAAATAATATACGGTTCTGTTTCATTAATCACAACAAGTAGGCTATTATGCACAAATGTTATGCAATATGATTTAGTGAAATAAAAATGTATTTATTCGCGAAAAACTCCACAAGCTGCATTTTATGCTAAAGAGAATGTAAACATATCGTCATATTCCGTCATCAAAAAAGTATTTTAGCCTCAAATTAGCTTACCTTTTCTTCCTCCATGAGGAAATGCTACACACACAATAGTGGCTGTATGAAATCTGCAAACTCTCCGTGTGTGACCAACCTTGCAACTTCTGAAATCAGCCTTCATGTCTAGGCCCTTTCTGGGTGTTGGGTAATCGGTCTTGCCAGCGAGCAAGCATCGTTTCCCATGCCTGTATCTTCTAACCTATCATGGGCTAGCAGATCCAGGGGTAGAAAACCATTAATGACGAAGCCGGCTTCGCCTAAGATTGTGCGGTACCCATTGCATACTCGAAGCACTATCTTCCGTTGTCCGTTTTAGATTCCTCTTGACTTTTATTGAGCTAAGGGCTCTTGATCAAACTGGGGCAGCACGAAGGAAGATTGACGCCATTACCGTGGCCAACAGTTTCCGCTTACTTAGACCGGGCCCAGAAACATTACTCATGAGTCTGATTAGTCTGCCGACAACTCTTTCGCTTTTCTTAAAACCCTCAAACATGAACATGGGAGGATCTCCTGTGATCCAGCCAGGCGCCAAGGAATTTGGGTTTCTTGGCTGGATCAATGGGTACTCCGTTCACCTTGAAGGTAATATGTGTCAAGGATCTCATACCTAAGAGTACAATAGCTTCAGTCTTCCAGGCGCCAGTCTTAACCCATGCTCTTGCAAACATCCATCCACCTGGGCAATAGCTCTGTTGGCCTTCAACATTACAAAAAGTGTCCTTGCTGTTGTGACCAGGTCCAATTCGTAAGCATAACAAACCAAGGAAACCCCGGCGGGCAGTTGGAGATGGAACACTACAATATACATTATGTTCTAAAGGATGGGCCCCAGGTTTGAACCTTGGGGGACACCACTTGAAACTTCAAGATCCCAGGACTCCTGCTCCGACTCCACTAGTATTTTCCTGCTCTTAACGTACTGCTGGATCATCCGACGCAAGTAGTAGACGCAATTAGATCCTCTTCTTTTCAGCACTTAGAAGATATTCTGCCTCCACATGTTTTTGAACGCGTTCCGGATGTCTAAGATTAAATCCGCTGGAATGAGGCTCACGTTACTTCTTCCATTTTTTGCACTATTAACGAAATGAAAGACCATTTCCACCGCACCTACAAATACAAATATATGTACTCTTACACATCAAGAATTTCTTAAAATTTTTGCTTTAAACAATTTGTTTATATATTTCTCTCTTCCAGAATATCAATACAGATCATTGAAGGGTTTAAACAATTTTATTTTGTTCAAAAAAAGTAAAGTTCTGATTTTTAGACATTTTTTAACAAAAGATTTAGTCAGGATATTCTAAAAGTCCCCCATAAAATTGAACAGTAAACTGGTAAATATTTGTCGTTATTATCTACTATAAAATATTTAAAATATACTTAGACTTACTTTAGAGTCTCATAGAGCGATGAATTTTACGGTATACGATAACGAGGGTATTAACGTATGCACCTACATTTAGTGAAAAGCAGTAATGTTGATACTTATTGTTAATGTCATATTTGGTTAAACGTGACTATTAGCACACATTAACATCTACGTACATCATTGTTGTTGTAAGTGGTCACCAGCAATTTACCCTCATTTTATTAATGGAAATCCAATTAGTTAAACAGATACGCACTTACATAAAATACAATTTGCATCTATACATAAAGTGTAATTGTCAAAACCACTTTTCACGCTTTATCTGGGACAATCATTTTCGAGCTAACATTACATAAAAAAGACTACGGCGATACAGTGATTCAATCACGTTTATGAGTATGTAAAGTATTTCATCCACTGATCAGATTTACAGAAATATTTATTGCCTTAAATTAAACAATGGAAATTACGCTACATAAACAGTGAGCCAACTATTAAACTTTATAGTGGCTTTAGTGATTTTAAAATATAATTTTAAATTTTTAACTGACATACAGAAATTACGTTAGTCCAACCCTAGAAGTAAAAGTCTTTGATCAGAAAATAAATAAATAAAGTCTTAATTTAAATATTTTTTATAAAAAGCCTTAAGTCTTTAACTGAAAATAAATATGATAACATAAATACATTAAAAATAACAATAGTCTGTAAATAGACCAATATATCTATGAACATCAAACGAGATTATTCATTTCCGGAATGGAATATATGTTACATATTATTATGTTTTATAGGTATATTTCAGTGAAGAATATTGGGAAATGCATTTAAACCTTCAATCATAATCTTTTACTGTGTAATTATACTAAATATATTTATGAAAATTTAGACTTATACTTATAAATTAAACAATTCATGAAGCAGTAAAAGTATTAAAAAAATTCATAAAATTTTTTTTGTGAATAATAATTTTTAACTAAAAGAAATTCCTCGTATCATTTGAATGTAAAAGAGTTCCCAACAATAGCAAGACGAGATCACGAATACATGCTTGGAAATTATTGAGAACTCGCCGTAACATATAACCTTCCTCAATTCTAATGTTTGTACACTATCGATCAATATTAACCGTAATAACATAATAACCGTACTATGGTACGTTACGTTTTATACCAAATTTAACTCCAATATATTTAGTAATTACGTAAAGATAGTATATATATACATATATATATATATATATATATATATATATATATATATATATATACATAATATAATATAATATATATATATTTATTTATAAAACATAACTTAAAATACTTTATTAAAAATTAATGTAGAAAATTATTTGTTCAATACACTTATAATACCCGATGTTAAAAATTAGATCACACAGTATATGTGCAACCTGAAAATCAACCTGGTTTAATATAAAAAAATAAACCTCACTTAATTAGAAATTTGATGCATTAAGTAATACAAAACAACAAAAAATGTGTTAGATATTCACCGTATGATTAATATTCCGTCCTAATTTACTTTTTGATACTAAAAAGTTTTACTTAAGTGTTTTATATTATTTATTTAAATATGTGATTTAATCCTAATTTGTAAAAAAGTACACTTTTGTATGCGATGATCATTACAGTTTAATTTTGCAAAAAGGCAAAGTCAGGTTACTATCTTAAGAAAGAAAGCGGTAAAGACAATAAGGATATAATACAATACTCTGTGATATTGTTTCATACCTGTATTTGAATATATTCACCTATGCGAATTTATTTACACTAAATAGGTTTTATTCAAAATAACATTTAATCTGAATCAATGTGAAAGAATAGGTAGAAGCTTTATGCAATAGTGTTATTGGCATATTGGACATACTAAGGCTAGAATGGCTTTCATGTATTGAAAGTAGAAACCTATGTGTACTTGTGTTTATGTTAATTTTGTTCTATTACATAAGTAGGATTCCGCATTGATTTCATGCAATCTTAAGTGAAAATAAGCAAAAGTTTTAATATATAGGTCCCTTCGGTACCAGTTACATAATACATTGGCTAAATTTTAGTATCAATATATTGGTGATTTTATCGTGACTTGACAATATGGGTAATAAATCCGGACTTAGTTTTCAATATTCGTCGTTTATAAAACACTTGCAGAATCTATTCTATTTTTTAAAATTAAAATTTAATGTACAAAAGGATAAATGTAGTCGGAGGAACGTCACAAAGGCCAGTTTATAACAGCAACGTTTGATGAATAATTGATTGCTACCTACAAACGATGACGGATAGCCAATCAGCAAACCATTAACTCTAGCAATACAAAAGACCTCTCCAAGGCAGTATACATTAGTTTCAGTGTTTTAAATATTTGAATTATTCTCATTGATTTATTAATTACATTTAACGGTTAATAGGCCAGAAAATAGTACAACAATAATGTGTAAGAACTGTTTATACTACTCAGTCAGGAGAATGTTAGAAATAACATGTAGCCGTAATCCCGAAATGGCAAATTGAAAATACACTCTTATGTTAATATATTCTTTCCACTGAAAACAATTTTGAACTCTAAGCCTCGATACCATGGAATATAAAGATTGTCATATACCATGACATTAAACCATTATCAACTTGACACCTTAAAAGTTATCGTAAAAACATGTGACCAGATTTTGCTTCAAGCATATAGATATATTTAAGAAAAGTGTTAATTTTTTATTTAATTATGTAATATTCTTAAAACTCTCAAGTGTGAATTACTTTTATTTTGAATTTTTCACTGGCTATAACTGCCTAAATAATTCAACCAAGCTATGAGTCAATGCTGTATCAGTACCACTTTTAGTCCAAATCTATTCAACGATACAGTAGTTATAGTTGGAATGAGAAACTATACTTATTAAAATTATTTTATTTTTATATTTTTAATAAGCTATTTTTTTATACTATAATGTATCAGTTTCTAATAGTAAACAAAGTATGAGTACTGTTGCGTAGCAGACTTCGGTTAGTTTACATGCATTTCACGTTGTCACATAATTAACTTCTTCTCGAGATTTCCTGCTGACACATAGAAAAGTGAATAATCGTAAATTTATTTCCACGAACCATCCACCAGTCAAAAAAACTGTGTGAACTTACTGAGCTGAATTCCATGGTATCACATGCAATATCACAGCGCATATTGTTATTTATGTAGATATGAAAGCTTAATCAAAATTTAAATTTATCTTGAGAAATCTTCTTAAGATATCTTCCCACATATTGCGGTCCCATTTACCTTGAAATATGAAGTTTAATAGCATTTATGTAATATTAAAACCTCAGAGAACTGCAACGCAAGAGTGTGTTGAAATAAAATGTTTGTATTGAATTTTAACATTATTCTTCCACTTTTTACTTTGTACTCCATAAAGAAACGTAGCCCTTTATTTTGTTTAGTTTTAAATAGTTTTACCTTTTTGAATAGTACATTTATCTTCAGGGAAATTTTTTTTATCAATTAAAATTTATGTTCTACATTTTTAATAAATTACAATATAGATCAAGTTTTGTGTTGTGATATCCCCTCACAAATATAACCAATGATATGCTACTTACAAATGAGTTCTTACAAAATTATCGATATTTAATTTTGTAACGTAATCGTAGACGTATTTATATTTAAATTTAAAGATATTAATATGACAATATTACACATTTCGCATTCATGTTATAAAACTTGCAAGTGATCGTTGTGTGTTATGTCGTTTGGGAAAGAAATACTAAGAATTGCTTTGGCACAAGGCATAATTGGATGTTAGACAGTGTTAAGTTTTGGAAAATTAATTAAACAAATATATTTGTTAGAAGAATAAATGTTATTCCATTAATAATGGGAAAGTTTTGCATAGATTTATGAAGTTTCAAAGGTATTTAAAGAAAAAATATAACAGAATTTTCATATTTAAATAATTGTTCAAAAGTAACATATAAGGAACTAGAAAGTGTATAGGTAATTTAGTAATATTACCTGTGAGATAGCTCCAGCCCGTAATAGAACACTGATGAAAATATTAATTTACAATATATGGGCTCTTCAGTGTATGTTCTATCACATATTGAAGCACCTAAGTACTATAACACTAACAGAAATGGGATAATTGCTTCCCCTTCTTGTTTTTATTACACAAATAGATAATATAGATATAATTTTATATTATTGGTACTGCAAATCGATACAAAACGTATTAAAGTATACGTAATGCATATATTCTAATATTGTTGGTTTTAATTCAAAATATCCGAGTAGTATTAAAAATTACAACAACTTAGATAAAACTAGATTTTTTATTTATTCTTATTATGTTTTATGTACACTTTTAAATAGTTAATCAATTATCAGCATGAAGGTATTGCAATGAGATTTTGCAAGCGATTTTGTGTTATACAATAATTTCTCCGTAGCAAATACGCCAAGGTTTGCAGTTAGAGTTTACCACAAAATAATTCATAGTGTACGTGGTATTTCACTACTGGTTAAATTCGAATTATGTCTTTCTTATTTAAATTAAATACATATAATAAAAATACTATTATAAAACTAAAACTTATTAAAATTATATTATTAATTAATAACCTATTTCAATATGACAAGAATTATCAATAATAATAACCTTATTTTTTAATTATGAGATTGCCTTAGTTTAAATTAAATGTTTTAAAGATTCGTTGGAGGTGATTTGAGGTGCTGTACGTATAAGATTAAGTCATAGTGTATGTATACCAAGATTGAAATCGATATTATTAAAGATTTTGACAGGTCCGTGACCGCATGGAAATATCGCCTGTTCCCTGCCTAGCACGACGATAGGGGAACGCTTTCCCCATCACTCCAAGTACCATGAATGAGTTATCTGTCCGCCTGCTCATCTTCCTCTCACTCAATCCTCTTAAACTCAAATCAGTAAGTTTAGAAATTTCTAAGGTAGCCGGGACTATTTCATGTGTTCCATTAGTTTTTCTAGAAACTAATAACAAATACTTTTATACTTACTAACATCAAGTAATTGGCGATGGTCTCTTCATATAATTCTGAAGTTTATCTATGCACCAATAAATGTTACACTTGTCTTGTTATGTAATTATGTTATAAGTTTGAACGTACAAATGTAACATTTGTTAATAAACACTTAAAGTTCTGAAAGCAATGTAAGATTGCAAAGTTAGTTAGTAAAATACGAAAAAAATATATATATATTTATATATATATAATACCTTGTTAACTGCCTTTGCTAAGTGATGTAGTAAAATGTTTTTAATCTCTGTACGGGAGTTATACATTTTTAAATTACAAAATTGTATAAATTCTTTTACCAGTTCTAATAAAAACTTCTGAAAATATTGTTTGCAGTATGAATGTGAGTTAAGCATTTGATTTTGTTAGTTGTGTAACTAATTCCATCAAATATTAAACCTTCAAGTAGTGAAATATTTTGTAGTATTTATTTATTAATTTATTCATTTTAGGAAACGACATATTTCTTAATAAAGTTATTCTTGAAGAAATAATGTAGGAGATGTTATAAAACAGTCTATTTTTCTTTCACGATTTCGAAAAAGGAATACAATTTAAAAACATGTAGCCCAAGTCGCTTGAATCGCCCTTCTTTCAAAGCGTTAAAGTTCATTTACTTTACTGCAATTAATGTATAACGTGATATACATCTTTGTTCATAATTGAATTAATTGAAAGAACTCAGCTTAACACGGGAAAGACTCCGTGAGATTAGCCTTCTTCCAAATTATTTGTTTGATTACGTTAAAGCCATGAACAGACACATTAAGTGTAAATCGGGGAAAGACAGGAACTAATGTATGGGTACGGCCGGGTAAGAGGACTGCCGTTCGAAAGAGCGAGTGCGCCTATGCTTTTGCATCCAATAAGGGCAGTCTCAAAGTCCGAAATGGTTAGAAATGCACTACCATTGAACTCATTGTACCCTGCATGAAATAATATTTATCCGAAATTTCATGTTTATAAGTCAGTTCATTCTTGAGATAGCGTTCCGTCAGACACGCAGACATTATGAACATTACATTTAAGAAATTTAGCTGAACCCAAAATGGATTTCAGCACCTGAATATGCTCTCAATTACTACGTCACGAAACGACGTCGATCTAAAGCATCACCTAATGGAGAGCGACGTATTCCTTACTAAATATTTCAAAGATCACTATTTATTTGGTTCCTAATATTTGGTTTGTTATTCAAGGGAATAGATATATTTCAATAAAGAAATCTGAATGTTCTCAACTTAAGTTTTTTCCAATCTAATCTATTGTACTCAATTATTCGATTAAATATAAAATATTCCGTGTTTAACTTTTCAATTTTAGGACTCCATTTCCATTTTTTTTTTTTTTTTTCTGCCGATTGACCTGGCCTCAAATCCTTAACTGGTTTCCTTTTTCGAGTATCTATTTCCTGCAATGTATTATCTTTCCCTAAAAAGCGAAAGATGATTCTGTTTTGTTTCCAGCGTTTTTATAGTTAATCTTATACTCAGGAGAAATTATTAATTTTAAATTAATTTCTTCCCATGTATGACTAACTTCTTTATAATATGTATTGATTAAGAATTTTATATTAGCCTCTTTTGTTTGTCATCATGGTAATTAAAGAAGGAAAAACGCATAATACTGTTTTACAGTTATTAAAACTCTCCTATAAAGATATTGTTCAAACAAAGTTTAAAAAATTTTCATGTTAAACCTTTATCAATAAGTCATTTTCCTTCTAACACATTCATTTACGTGGGTTTCATGATGTCTTCCTTGAATATGAAAAGCAAATATAATTCTATAACTATTGGAGTGTTTGCTTATATATTAAGTATTATATTCCAATAATAAGAAGCTGGTAGAATGTATTACTGAAGATGTTCGACTTTGTAAACATATCGAAAACAACTTTGCAATCTATAAGAAATTTTGACGAACTTTTCATAAGTTTTCCAGTCACATTAAAGCTCATTTACTGCTTACTTGCACATTTTCTAGTGAATGTACATTAAATACTCTTTTACTTTACTAAAACTCATTTAGAGTTAGCTACTACTTGACTCTAATAAATAGACTCAATTAAAACTTAACTGAAGCGTAGTCATGTTTGAAAGACATATAATGCTGTGAATGAGGCACTACTTAGACTTTATTAGTGTAATTATATTTAATTGGAATATACTTAAATTCAAATGTAATAGCCCTTTTTTCAACCTAACCGAACCGGGTCGACTTTATTGTTTTACTTATTTATAGTCACCATGCAAAATTAAAATTAACTGTTGTGGCTCACATCAGAAAGTAGTCACATGTATTACTATACGAGATTATTGCTGTAGTTACCTAACAAAAGTTATACAACTTTAAAATGATATAAAATACAAATCAATAAAGATATCATATTTCAAATTTTAAAAACATAGTGTTACTGATTTCTTTTGTCGCCACAATAGTCAATGTTGTAGAAAATTCTCTTTCCTTCTCTACAATATTTTATACGGATCTTAATTTATTGACTATTTTATTATTTCTTGTTTTTTATTTGAATTAGCATAAATTATTAGGCAAACACAAAAAATTATTCATTAGGCAAAGTTTACAATATAAGAGTAGAATTCTCGCGAGCCAACAAAACCTGAAGTTGTTATGTTTTGGTTTTTTCTTTATATTACACCATAAAAATTTGTAGTTAAGTCTCTGAAAAATACGTATTAGTAATAGATCATTTGAAACCTGTTTCCTTTTGCTTACCGTTACTGGCACGAATCACAACTCGAATATCCGTCTTTTATCTTAAAAGTTTTAATGTAAGTTATGAATGACAAAACATACGTTTAATAGATAATAAACGTACTAAACGACTGATAATTAAATTTATCAATTTAAATATCGAAAAAGTGGTTAAGTTGAAATGTAAAGTGGTTGCATTTTTTTACTATGCCTCGTATACATAAATCAAGGTAAATCACATGGTAGTTAATACGCTGTAACCTTGTTTTCCTCATAATAGTACGTAAGTTTTATAGTGTGTGACATTAATGTTTCAAACTTCTGATGTTGCCGTAAGCTAAAAACTTCTATAAAATAGAACAGCAATAATTATGTTTGAATTTAGTTAGTTACCTTGATTGTAAATCTGAATGAAATGACTGAAAAAGCGGTTTACTTATACAATGGTATAACAATGTAATAAATATATTTAAAGATATTAAATTGTAAAAAAATTACTTTCCTAATGTTTGATATTTTTACGATTATATGAACTTTTCCAATGTACAAATTAAACAATTTAATAAAGTATGTTTCTTTAATACAAAATTTAGAGATTTTATAAAACAAATAGAGTTTTAAATGAAATAATTGAAAGCATATTTCACCATTTCAATTATGGTTTTGACGTGAAAATTTGCATATACACAAATATTACTTTACAACTCTCCTGTTGATGGTTGACGCTGGTGTCAGTTTTCTAAACTAACTGGAGGTTTATTGCCACAAAACAAACAGTTTATTTCCGGTAATCTCTAGTCCGTCAGGTTGAGCTTGGAGTGTTACAAATCACGGGTTTACACTCTGGCGAAGAAATAATTATTTTTTAATTTGAAATTGTATTTATTACGTTAAACAAATGTTTTTAACAACATGAATTTTAATTATGAATAAATAATTTATTTTATTTTATATTTCATATATATATATATATATATATATATATATATATAAATCATTTTAAAAGACTTATTCCATAATTAGGTTTGACATAACATTGCTTATAGGAGCGTCTATAATAGGAAGTGGAGCGTATATGGAAGGAAACCAAAACATTATTATAAGTGGAATGTAGTAACCAAGATGAGGGTTTGCTTGAATAATAGTGAGAATAACTTTCGTGGATTCTGCATACTAAATAATATAAGTACCGGTTAACCTTAAATTATTTTTAGTCCATCTTTTTCATGGGTGTGTTTCTGAATTTACGGTTAAAGTATTTATAGTTTCGATAGCGTAAAGGGGTGATTCATTGCAATCCAAAACTAAATTTTCAAATTTGTTTGGCAAGATTTTGAATGTACCGATTATTTTTAACGTACTTGACAATAAGTAGAAGACATCAGAAGGATTTTAAAACTGGTTACGTCAAACATTTATAAAGTATAAAATTAAAGTAGCAGGTTTTTCAACATAGACCAGCAGAAATCAATATTATACCTATATGTCATTATTAAAATGTTAAATATTTAAAGCAAGAAAAGGAAATTTTTATATGTTAAACAGTTTTAGGTTAAAGTGGATAGAACGATGTACCCGAGGGCCACAGGGCGGCTAAGAAGAATGCATAGCAAGAGAAGGAGAATATCCTATCTCTGCTGCAAGTAAACCGGTCTCCCTCCCTCTCCCACAGGTTGTTTATATAGATGAAACAAAGTAAAAGCTTACTCAATTCTTCTGAAAGTGATTACACGACACGCAAAACTCCATTATGAGTGAGTGGTGAGCCCCGAAGATCTCCTTCAAGAGCTAAATGGTCGATTCTTGTCATAAATAGTACTGTTAGGATAGTGTGTTTACACCATGGCTTTAAGAACTCCCTCCGGCTCAGTAATATGTATACCTTGATAGTCCTTGAGACCACCAAACGGCATGATTTGATTTTTTGTTAATAGCTTTTGAAGCTTTGCACAACCGTGGAAACTGTCAATGTCAGGGCAGACTTTCTTCCAGGCTAATCACTTAGCCGTACAAATATTGATTTTCTGAATAAAGCGTTGACTCTTCCTCAAGGAGGCCAGTTAAGAGCTCTAACAGGCTATTATGTATCTCCTCCTATTTAATCACAGGACAACTGATATCAAATGACTTACAGTTACATAAGTCAGAATGTCGGCAGATTTATCCAGCTGGACTGTATTGTCAATCCGATGCCGATTATAACTGTCAGGTTTTAGTACAGCACAGGTTTCCTTGTATGAAATATAGTGTGTTTTTCTATAATGAACTTTTGTAAGTTCTAGTTCTCCGATTTTAAACAGTTGTGAGGATGATTAGATAGGGTAGACTTGTCTAAAACATGCTAACTGTGTATTCCATTAACCAAACCCTCCATTTTGATCGTCACATAACCTACCTAAGCGAAGTTTGTCGTTTACAAATAACAGAAAAAACCTATTCACAGACTATCCAAATGTTTAATCGCTTTCTAGCAGTCTCTACCTACAAATATTGATATCTAATAATATCCTAGCTCATAGTTTCATAAAAAGACATGTTCATATAGTCTACCCTATCACACAATACATTATGTTTTCTTTGACAGTTTCCTTAGATTTAATAAACTATACACTTAGTTTCTTGCGTCGAGTAATGGGAGAAAGTATTTGTTTAAATGGCAAGTTGCAGCTTCGCCAACTAGTATACAAAACAATTATTGCTGATACTGAAATAAAAGGTATAAAGATATTCTAGTTAAAATAAAAATAGGCAAGCTGATAATAAATGTTATTAGAAAAGATCATGTAACTAAAATTTACATGGACAAATCTGAGGAAAGAAAACTAATTAAACGCTAGCTGTACAGGTGACTTGAGTCTTAATGTGGTATCGTAGGAAGGTTGGAGGCGTCTGGCTGACAAACTGCTGTTCATTCCACTTAATTGGTGCTCTAATTACTTCCCATTGCCACAGGAATTTTTTACAGTTGGTCAATAGTTTATCTTGATACAACAACAGTTATCTTTGATATTACAACAACTCAAAATTACATTTTAAAACAAGTACTCTTAAAGCATTACTTTTATGTATTAAAATTTTATATAAACAAATTATATAAATAACTAGTAAATATAAATTATTTGTTAAAATATTTTATATTTTTATGTATTTATTATTGTATTGTATCAATTATTGTTAATTTATATATCTATCCTGTTCATTAGAGTATAAAATACGATACAAACTATCATCTTCTAATTTCAACTGATCATTATATAGCCTAAAATATATTAGGAATTTTCTATGAAAATTAAATTTTAAATTGATATAAAAACATAATAGAATAGTAATTACATATGAGTCTTTATGTACAAAATAAGGAAAACTATAAATATGATTCCTTCAACGCAGCACAATAAGTATAATAATTAAGTTATTGCCTTAAAAACCCACAACGCTCTTGATTGTGGCACACTTCGATCCGTAGAAACTCTGTGTCTGTACCTTTCAGCCTTTGGCAGTTCATTTCCTTCGAAAGCCCGGATTTATCACACTATTCAACTTTTGGTAGTTAGCAGCCTTTGGGAGTTCTTAGCCTCTAGGACCTCCAGGCGTCCAGCAGAATCCAGTCTCTATGACCTCCTTACCCTGGAAATCCCTAGCCCCTAACAGGCTCAAGCTGCCTGGACCATATCAGTCTCAAATAATACTCGGCTTAAGGGAGATCTTAGTATATAGAATCTCCCGGCAACCGGCAAGACACCAGTTGGTAACGGTCCAAAACCTTTGGCAGGTTCCACCCAGTGCCAATTCTACTTCTTTGTCAGTTTCAAAAGGGAGCTCAAAGTCTCTAAAAATCTTGCATTCTCTGGCAGACCCGGCTCTTTGGCAGTAACTGGCTTTGGTCTTTGTCACCTCTTTACTTCTAAACCCTCTTAGCCCTTGTAAAGTTCAACTTTTCGGAAGCACTTTGTCTCAGTCCATGGCCTATCTTTGGCAGTTCCTGGATTTTCAGAGCTATTAGTAAGAGAACCTCTGGTCTCTGGCAAGTGTTAGCTCTGACAGGTCTCTGTTTAAGGCCTTTAGGAATTCTCAGCATTTAGGATCTTCTTGAGTCTTAGCTTCCGGCAAGTACTACCTATGTCAAGTATTCAACTCTGTTATCTCCCCGCATCGGGTAATGCATAGCTTAATTTTTATCTATAATAATAAAAGTGCTTAATCAGGAAAATTGTTCTTTTACAAATTTTTTTTATTTATATTCAGTCACAAACCGTAATTCAATTATAAAACTAAGAGGCCATTGTATTTACTGAAGTCCTCTCTTTCGATATATCACCGCAGTTTTGTAGACAACACGTTACGTGATAATACACATCTGACAACATTACATCTGTTAGTTTTGTGAAATTCAAAATTGAACCTCATAGTGACTAATTATGAATGAATAAGGTAGTAGTATGACACGCTACGTGCTCTGTAAGAGGTTGAGGTAAAATGCAACATTTTACATCAAGCTGCGTATGTTACTATCTCACGAGTTAAAATTAATGACATCGTTTGATTTTACTCAATTCAATCATGGGTGAGTGGAGCGGTAATATTGTTTTGCCTGGCCGATGACTACATAACAAAACACTTTCTAAAAACACGGAAACCCTCTTTTCCGTATTGTGATAACATGTTATGACGCTTGTGGAGCACAAAGTGTTGAATATAATTTATATACAAAGAGAAATATTTTTCACGTTGTATTGATCAAATATATAATTTAGTAGTCAAATTATTGATACCAATACAGCTAATACAAATAATATAGTAATAGAATTAGGAATTTAGTCTTAAAGAAGCAAAATTAATGACGAAAGTTTTTAACAAATTATTTAGGAGAAATAAATGTGTATAACATGTATTTAATATGTGACAAATATTAATTGTAACGTATACTCTAATTACAAACATGGTCCAACGAGTTGAATTTTGATGTTATACACCATATGTTTCTCTGGTTAAAATGAGTTTTAAAATACGTAATTTTAATATGACGTAAATCTTAGTAAAACATTTAGACTGAACAGTAAAATTAATATATCAAGTGTTTAGAAACGAGATTTAATGGATGTGGCATGATTCCAATGTAAAGTAGTTAATTAGATGTAAATTGTATAAAGACAGTAGTCCAGACAATAAAATGGGATTGTAATGTTTCTGAGATTCGATGAATGTAGCTCGCATTGAACGTAAAGTGTAGATTATATTTAAATTGCATAAGCACGCCAGTACGGCCAACCGATTGCGGTAGAATCATTCTCTGAGGTTTTATGTATGCTACGTGCATGGAAATAAAATTATTGATTATATATAAATTGTATAAACACGCTAGAAGTAGCCACATGTTGCGGTAGAAATCATTCTCTGAGGTTTTATGTATGCTACGTGCATGAAAATAAAATTATTGATTATATGTAAATTGTATAAACACGTTAGAAGTAGCCAAATGTTGCGGTAGAATCATTCTCTGAGGTTTACGTATGTTACGTGCATAAAAGTAAAATTATTGATTATATAAATTGTATAAACACGCTAGGACGGCCAAATGCCTGCGGTTGTTTCGTTATCTGATGTTAACCAGAGTGATTAGGATTTAGTGTACAATACACTCATAAACTGGTATATAAAATACTGTTATTCTAAATCTAAAGTTATCACAAACAAATGCCTATTGCTTTTATATTTAATCAATCTGGACATGTAACTAATGATGCTTAGTTATTACTTTAAGGGAACGTCATTCCCTGGAAACCATTATTTTTATACTGCAGTATCTTAAATAATATATTCCATTCAATTATAATGTCGTACATTATGTCATGCAAAAGCTGGCACTCGTCAATACATGACTGGTAACATTGCTAACAAACTAATATTTGATACTATTAAGGTTATTGTTATATTTAATATTATAAATGTAAACATACTGTTTAATTGTCAAGTTGATTAAACATATGGTTATGCTCTCATATAAAAGTTTTTTAACCCAGATCTGTTAATTACATATTAGAGGATCTTTTGATAAACTGTGTTTGCTGTAATGTAATATTAAAGAACAAGGTGGGGATTTTGCGAACAATTGAGACCATGAGGGAAAAGGTCGGAGTTGTTGTGATTTAAACATATCGAAGTTAGCTAAAACTTTATAGTAGTTTTTAAGTTATTGTGTAACATTGGGGATTTAGCATTGTAATAAATTGCAATGGTAGTTGGGTGTCTTGATCTACCCATCATTTACACCAGACAGATTGATCACTTCCCCGCTTGGTTCTAATCCATTTCGATTTATTTTACTTAACTGATTTGTTTATTTTCTAAGTGATAACAAGATACGTAATAAAAACAACCACTAACCACTACGATATTAAAACGTATCCATACGTTACATCAACATAAATGTAATTTATAGTTTTTTATGACCCTTATTATTTGTTTTCCTAACTTGCAAATTTAATATGTTTTATATGCCAACGTACTACATTCCATCGCATTTTTTGTATTAATAAGAGTTTACAATTAAATTATAGTTAACTAGTTTTTAACCAATAATTTGTTTTATAAATATATGTACAATTTAGACTTCACCCTTATAATAATATTTTGTACAAATTAAGTTATTAGTAGACTATTATCCGAATCAGCGAAACAAGACATAGTTGACTTATATGTGTGCTCGTTTATGATCGGGTTATTTCGCTTCTCTATGATTACTGTGTGCCAGTGCTCCGTATTTAGCTAGGTTTTACCGCATAAGGAGGCAAGCTGGCGAATGCAGCCGAACGCTTATAAACTCGATGAGACACTGAAAATTCTTTTTCATCTAGATAACACTAGGCCGCTGCTGTTTAAGACCGATAAAATCAAATTTTTAGTCTAATGTATTTCATATTAAAACGACGTACAGATTTTGTTTAGAATTTCTTTCTTACCGGTATTTTAGAGATCTTCCCAGAAAGCCGTGAACTCTATATTCCAGGAGTAAATTCTTTAACACTATCAGATTTTGTTTTGTTGCAATGAAAGAAACTGGAAGGTGAAATGGGACTAAACTTACCATTTGCACTCAATTAAACTGTCTCAACAATGCTATCCTCCCAATAAGTCAAGCGTAATAAGATACGCTTAGATTCAAAGTAGAATGTCTAGGTATTAGCTGATTTCCTTATCAACAGTTAGAATGACTTACAATCATTCGGCCAATACATACATACCCGTGTAATAAGAGAAATTTGGCAGCCTTCTGTGTAAAAAAACTTGAACTATGCTCATTTAAATTCTTTGCAAACATAAAAGTATTTCTGTCAGTGTTGAAATGAATTTCCTTTAATTACATAACTTCAGTTCTACAGGTAAAATCTTTATCAAGATATCCTGCCCACTGATAAATTCTCGTTTACTGCTTTTCTTATCACTGTTTATTGAGAAAAAGAAACACACCAAGTAACCATACAAATTTTGAATATGTTTGGATAATTAAGCTACATTTCACGTAATAAAGTTCATTTAGTGACATATAAGACAAACGTGAAAATATTCTCAACAGTCAGTTAAATTTCATGTAGTGATATGCACTCTGACCGAACTGTGTCCCTTTCTAATAGGAAATAAGTTTCATGTAAGATTTAAAGTTAACATGTTAGTTAATTTTCAAGATATCGTGCTGACTTACAGACATACAGATACTTAGATAGAGATAATATTTTTTTAATTTTAATAATTATTTTTATTTTATTATTATTTTTATTATTATTTTTTTAATAATTTTTTTTGTAAGTGATAGGCTTCACTAATACTCATCGATAAATATGATTTGCACTTGGTGGTATAAAAAGTAAAATTAATTACGTATATTAAACATAAATTTACTTGGAACTAAAAATTAAAACAAGTATACCTGGAATTAATTTTATTTTTGTTTTCCAGTTTCAAAAAATGTATCAAAACTTAACATTAAATAGGTTTTTACCATACTAACGTGAAAAAGTAAAGAATGTCTTCTTTAACCAGGAAATCTAGTACTAAGAAGCCCGCTTTAACACCTAACCAAGGCTCCGATGGTTTAAATGTGTTTTCCGAACCACCACTAATGGCCGTGCCGGCAGGCTACTTACAAGGACAGGATCGGTCAGTGGTCACCCATCTAAGCAGCAGCCACGCTAGACGTTGCTTGATTCGGTTATCTTGCTATAACAACTGTTCTTAATATGCGGCACCTTTTTGTCAGTGTATATAACGTCGGTTTATTAACCGAACGACATTATTAATATACATTTTTTTCGCTATAAGCTTAGCATTTAAATATTTAGTTTTAAATATCATTGTCAGGTAGAGTGATTAATATTAATACAATAAAAGACATTATAATAACTCGAAGCAATGTGTTATCATCACATACTTCTAATAAATAAAATATATTAAAATGCAATATTTTTATTTTAAGTTTGGTTTTTATAAAAATATAATAAGTCACATTTTTTATACAATATAATAGTAACCCCACATGAGCTATGCACTACGGCTAGGATTGATGCTTCATTTTTAAGCAATATATAACTGAATCCCTGGTAGACTTTCCGGCCTAACAATACTTTTGTGAAGTTGCAGTATTTTCGTCTATTGTGTAACATTTACACTAATAATTCGTATAGTTGTGTGTTACAGCACAAAAATATTGCTAATTTATATTCAATCTGTTTATACCTTGTGTGATTAAGTAAAGATACTAGATAAAGTTTGTCCCAGGAGAGTTCACTTTTAGCTGGGTTATACCATCCAGTTGAACCCACGATGAGTGCAGCAAAAACTGAATTGTCACTTCAATCTAGGCAACCTTACGCATGCCCAGGAGTGACATGTCAATAATCGCCAATTTCAAGATTCTTGGGTACAACAGAAATTAGATAGGTATAGTCTAATAACTGAATTGGTGATTTTTGTTCCCCAAAAGCCAGAGGTTCTTGCCAGCGTAGATACTCTATAAGAGTGTTCCCTCTCGCGGCCACTACTCCCAAACTTACCCATCCAAAATATCTGTCACTACGGAAGCAGCACAAAGCTCCTTGTAGGACAAAGTGGAATTGTCTAAGCTTCTTGTCCTAAAAAAACAAAAGGAAAATATAATACTAACCCTCTGAAATGAGTAATCCCTCTAAAAGAGTCACGCCAACGAAATTTAGGACTTTGGATATTGCTACGATCATATCACATAACAAGTATCACTACGTTTCGAGATCTGCAATCTGATCTCTTCTTCAGTTAAAGAACTAACCTAATACATAATTACAAACTAGGTTAAAATAAACAAATCTTACTAAAGCGTTGTGGCACGCCTAAGTCAGGAATCACAACCTACATGTTGTTGTCAACTTCACTAACACTAAAGTAAGCCACACCGCTTTAGTAAGATTTGTTTATTTTAACCTAGTTTGTAATTATGTATTAAGTTAGTTCTTTAACTGAAGAAGAGATCAGATTGCAGATCTCGAAACGTAGTGTTACTGTTTTTCTTGTTTCACTGAACGATGGCAAATGTCCGGAAAAATCCTGTTTCCTTCACAATCCTTCCATCGTCAAAAATAACCTTTAAACAAGTATCACTAGGTTGGCATGCAAAGTTTCATATCTATAGTTACTATATGACATGTAATAATTACAAATTAGTTTAATCTGCAATTTTCTTACTGTCTATATGTAAAATATTTCGCGAGCACAGAATAAAACCGCAGGAAGTTACCTGAACCATCATTGAACACATCATTGTATGTTCAACAATAAAGATCCTAAAGTTTAAATAACATAGGTCAGTTTTTGTTTGTAGTACCGTGTGGACAAACATCTATACGAACATAAAATTTACGTTCACAATCCCTGGAGGATAAGGCTTCTCTAACACTTAGCGAACTAGATACGTGTCAACAAACAACGGGATTTTACCATTAGTGCAATTTTACTCCTCTTACTTAAAAAAACACTATGTAATCAAAAGTACAAATTGATTTAAAAAACAAGTTGCTCATTTAATTTACTAATTTGTTTGTACAGCTGCGAAGTAAAAATAAAATCTATTTTAATTATTAATGACTATTAGGGGAATGGCTCCAACGTGTAACATTTAATGTATCAACTTTATTCGTAATTTGTATTGTGGTTACCTGTATGGAAAGGCATCAACACGCTGAGATTTACATCTAAATATAATATGAGTGTATATAAATTATATAAATCCCTTTCTGTATTTAATTATGTACAGTTTGAAAAGCCGTTTTTATTCAGAAATTTACAATAAATATATCTCCAAACAGGTGATGACTTGGAGGTTTTCTTTGTTTCTCCTAAATGTGTTTTAACTCTGAATCTATCAGGAAATATGTGAGTGTGTACGGTATAGATGTGTATGGATAGGTTAAAAACTGTAGCAGATAATGACATTAGTGAAAATAGTGTGTAGCAAGTACCAGGTCAAGCCCGTGCATCCGAGTCTCTCAATAGTGTTTACTTATGTTTAATACTATGTAGTAATAAATTGTTAACATTATTGTTGGTAAAGCTGGTGTAAATGTAGTAACTTATTTTGGAGAAATAAAGTTTCTTTCTTTCTTTCTTTTCTTTTATTTCATTCCGATTATCCATTTAACATATATTTTATAGATTATAACTTAAAAGGCCCTAAACGTTGCACATATAATTTCTATTTATAAATATAATATATACACGAGAGTAAGAGTACGAAAATATCTAGATATAACAATGTATTGTTTAAGTAAAAATGTAATTTTATTGTAGTAAGCATTTCAATTTTGCTATATACAAAACAATTCTTGTACATTTATTTAAGTTGCCCTTAGTCAAAAAAATGTATTTCTCCAATAAGGCAACGTTTTGCTTTGTTTACTACGAAACAACTAAGACTAGATAGAATCACATTTGCCATAATTATTGACTTGTAACATATGTTCTTGGTCGTCTCAAGGCAAATTCAACATTGGTGTAGGATATAATTCACTCGAACTAGAATTCCTCATACACGTACAGAGCTTACCAGACTGCGTGCCAAACTGCGAGTATCTGCCATTTGGTTTGTACATTAAAATCTGTCACGGTGTGGATATACTAGGGTTTTTAAAAGTTTTCTATGACTCCTTATTATTATATGTTCCTATTAATAACATATGTAATTAATAAATAGCCTGAAATATTAATTTATTTGTTATTATTTTCATAACACAGCCATATAGTTACTGGTGAGCAATATAAATTTTTTCATGATAATTAAGTTAAATTATTGTTTTGATTTAGTTAAAAAGGATATATCAGAATATTTAAATACTAAACACATTATAATATACGTATCCAACAATGTTAATAAGGTTTCAAAGATTGAAATGATCTGTGTATCTAGACACTGAAAAGTCAGTATCTTTATTGATAAACCTTAACCTTTGTTCCAGTGTTTACGATTGCAGATCAATATCACATAATTATCATACTACTTTGCTTTGTGTTTTGCTCTTGCGTTGTTTTATCCTTAAGTATTTGGAACTAAGTGGTTTGATTTAAACGTTGACTCAGTAATTTTTTACAGATTTTGATATCTCTTTTCCGTATAATTACATCAATCGGTAAACTAATTAGTAACATAATTAAATGGGTACATTGAATTAAAATGCATTACTCCCTTAACAAAAACCATGTGAAATTCAATTTAACATATCTCACTAATTTTGTATTATTATAAGAATATATGTGATAACTGTATAGGAATCTTCTTAAATTTATATGCAGTGCTAGTTTCTGTAAGATAAATATTCCAGAAGTTTGCTTAACATAATACAATGAATTGTGTCAATGTAACTAATTATTAATAATTTAATGTATTATAAATGACTATATTCTATATCTGGTCATAAACATCAGCTTATTAACAAATATAATTTTCAATAACTTCAATATATAAGTAAATAAATAACTACGGTGAGAATGAGGTAGCAAAAACAAAAAAGACAGGACGCAGGACCCAGAGAACTTCCAGTGAGAATGTACATGGGTATGGAGAGGCATAAGACCCAATTAACCCAAAATATTTTCATCATAATGAATTCAAATCAAAGCTTTACAAGAACTATCAGGGACCTAAACTAAAAACAACTGAACCTCTGTCTGTATATATATATATATATATATATATATATATATATATATATTTGAATTAACCACCAGTTAGATACCATTACACCACAGTTACTTTTTACTATTCAATTATTTTGTATTTGACCGTATCTGTCACATCTGTGGTTATATATGATCAATATATATATATATATTTTTTTATTTTTTAAATCTAAAAACATGTTCATTTAGTACATATAGTCAGTCTTGGCAAGTATAACTATATTGTTTATGATTTTTAATCATGTAAGTTCTTCATATATTTTATATATGTTTTTGTGGCAGAAAGAGAAAATAAATACATTTATTATTTATTATTATTTATATACATTAAATTTTTATATGTGGCTATAGCCTTATTTAATTTCAATAAACATTGAATCGCAATACATGTGACATATACGGCCAAATAAAAAATAATTGAATTGTAAAAAGTAACTGTGGTGTAATCGTAACACATTCATCTGGCAAGTGAGATATCTGGGTTCGAGTTCCGGTGGAGCAGGTACTTTTTGTGATTCAATGTTTAATGAAAAATTATATTTGGCTACTGCCATTTATGCAAATTTAATTCATTTAAATAAAAGTCGTTTGACAGGTATTTGGTCTTTCGATCATATGTTAGTTTGGTTATTTAAACATATATGTGACAGATACGGCCAAATACAAAATAATTGAATCGTAAAAAGTAAGGGCTCTGTGGTGTAATGGTAGCAAATGCACCCGGAAAGTGAGAGATCTGGCTTCGAGTCCCGGCGGCAATAATGTACACTCACATATTCTCAATTAACAACTACTTATTTCCTTACATATTATTTTTTAGAATGTATTGCCTGATAAATTCTTGTAACAGCTACATAATTACTAAAAAATTAGTAATTTGTTTGAAACCGTATTTTAAAAGATACCCTTACACTTACTGTATGCTATTATCTTATTAAAAAAACATCATAATTGTTTTTCACTATATTAATTCTATATAAAAAAATAAGATCAATCGTGTTACACGATTTTACGTATTTAACGTTACCGGCGTATTGTACATACACATTTTAGTCCAATTTGTGCTGACTATTACTAAGATTTTCAATTCAAAAGTTTTTAAATGTATTTGCACACGTACGAGTATCAAAGTATTTAACGACAACTATCCTGCCCATGAATTGACAAACAAGCGGGCTATTAAATTTGCAGTCTAGTTAAACATAAACCGCACCTCTTCCGATCAATAAATACTATTTCAATAGAGATACTATGATTAATAATGAATTACATTTTATGGCAGAACTGTTTACTTGTTTTTTGCAGCGCTGCATTGAAATCAACGGTAAAGCCGTGATACAGTCAACATCAATGATATCCCTGATTTACTAGAGTTATTAATTACAGAGTTTTAAAACTGTCTGTTACTTAATAATTTAATATTTAGGTCTAACAAAAACCTATATTCCAAAATTTACATGCATTTTATATAACACTTAGGATAAAATAATGTACATGTAATAAGCTTCACCATATATGAGCACTTATTCCAACTTGGCTCCAACACGGCAGAGTTTACCCTATTGCCGTGATTACGAAATTCAATTCAATTCAAAAAGATTTATTTCCAAAAATTTACAAAATAAACTTTACAAACATTCAAGGAAATTGACACCCACATAGGCTGAAGCCTGTGCGTGGGTGCGAGCTGTTAATGTAACATAATATAATATACAATATTGAGGAGGTTCAGATTAAAATGACATTTTTTTGGTCTGGTACATTATGACGAGTATGGAGTATTTTCATTGGTAATAATTGGGCGAGAGGAATAAAAAAAAAAGGAAGTCTGTAATATAAAATAAACAAAAAAAATGCATGTTGTGGTTATGGACATAATTATAACGAGAGAGCCAGCCCGACGAGAAACGCGTTCCAGTACGACCGACGCACCACATCCGTGAACCGGGCCACCGCCAGCGACCACCGCCCCGGCCCAACGACGACTGCTGTTCATCAACACCAGCGGTCTGTGATTTGGCAATCCGTCCAGCAGCCACCGCCGGGCCCAACAATAGCCACCCGCGAAGGCCCAACCAACAGACAAGGCGCGCCAACCGCCGGAGGATGTGATTAACTGTAAGATAACGGATAGTGGATTGTCTGTCTGTCAAGGTCAGTGAAGAGGTCAAGGTAGGTTTATCTGTGTCCCGAGACTATGACGCTTTCGGCCGCGTCTTTGCCAATACTAAGTATCCAGCCATGCACTCTCTTTTTATAAGAGCTTACAGAACATCCTCCAGAGTTTCTCAAATAGCTCGGAATATTCCTATATAATATATGCGCAATATAAAATGGACTTGTTGTTGAAAAAGACCTGTTTAGCTGCAGTGGCTGTATTCCTATCGATTCTGCGGTTCGTGTAGAGTATGTATGGGATACATTGTTAAATATTAATCTCGGTTGTTTGAATATGTAGAGTAAGATGGTTTTTACATAAAGCTGTCTTATGCTGAGAACTTCAAAAATATTAAATAGTCATGTGTCGGAAACCCAATACCAACTCCAATCGCGGCCTTTAAAATTGATTTTTGGACTATATATAATGGTTCCAAAGTTGTTCCATTGTTCCATAGTGTATGTTTTATAGCCATTGTGCACGTACATGTACCTTATCGTAAAGTGGCCTAACACTCAAACATAAAGATCAACCAGAAATTTATTTTAAAGAAAAACATACATAACAAATTAGTTCATCAGTGTTTGGCCATTTAATAAAATCTCTCGTAAAAGCAGTTTTTACTTTATGGGAATAGCGTGTAAACCATATCCGTGGAAAATACAAATACATACAAATATTCATAACTTTCGGCCCAATGGTTTCTGAGTCTATCAATGGCATACTAGCAAACATCCTTTTTTATATGAGTGTTCACAAACGGGTGTCACACACTTCTGTGGAGATAGTATTCATCATTCAATAAAAACATTTCTTACACATATAGTTCGAGAAATGTGTCGTTTAGGCCGCTAGACATCCACTTGTAATAAAAAATAAAAATTTCTAGAACTAATTAGGCTAAAGAATTCAAATTTTGCACATATGTTTTGATAAATAAGATTTTTTATTATTATTGTGTTATATTCTTTCATGTTAACAAAATGGTGTCTGTTGAGAATTTTAAAGTCAAATTTATTGATATAGCACCTATATAAATACACCAAATTACTAGACACCAAATGGTTGACCAATGTAATTAAAATTCTAAAGGCTACTTTTTTAACGAAATTCCTCAGCGTATAAATGAACATGTCCAATTTCAAGGTCATAAAACCAATTAGTATTAGTCAAGTAACCTATAAAGGCGTATCCATTCGGTCCACGATAACTTCTCAACAATCCTGTCGTATTTCAAAATGTAATTTTTATAAAGGATATGCAATATAGGGTATAAAGAGCCTGCGATGTTATATTTTTAAACAAATGTTTTTATTACAATCAATTTTGGGACAATAAATATTAAAATAAAAAACATATTGGATTAAATTAAAATTTAACTTTTATAATTTAGTAGTTTTTTTAGTTGTATATTACAGAACGAGTAGACAAGTTATGAATTTAGTTCTAAACTATGTACACTAATTTTGAAAAGTCTGCATATTATTATAACAATTTAGTTTGTTGTATCCTTTCTAAAAAGCACGTTTCTATAAAAGTATTTCACATCGGAGACTATATCTCAAACATAATTTTATTTGGGTAAACTAATTTTGTGATAATATAGATTTCCCATCAAAAGGTTTACAATAATAAAAAATTTTCATAATTTGTTGGTGTGTTCTAAATTTAGAGAACAAGTGAATTATTTTGTTTTCGCTCTATTACTTCTACAACAACAAAATCTTTATTAATGTTACGATATGAAATCGAACAAACATTATTCATTTGACTCATAAAACTGCTCTTTCAGCTTACAAACTTTACTAAAGTTAAGGAAATGGATAAAGCAATATCGAGAGCTTAAAGTAATTCAAGTGATTCAACAAAACTGATTCAAGTTCATTCTTAGAGTAAAACCTTATTATGTTAGCTTTTCTACTTTACTTCGAGATTATTAATTACGTCCTTAATGATACAGCAGATTGAGTTTATAATCCTTCAAAATAAAATTATATTTTGAGAGGAACTATTAGACGTTACTTTACTTTGTTGTTTTATTACAAGGGTAGAACGTTATGTAGCTAACATCTTTATTAACAGCTACTATACTCTAGAGCTTCCTTAGACCAAACATATATAATAACATACCATCATTAGTTTAAGTAACGTTCTAATGTTTTTGTCAATATCTTCAATTAATTTTAAATAGTTTTATAATATAGGCCTATTCCTCAGGATACTGTAAAAAATAATTTTCGTAAATATTTTCTATGCAAGTTGTTAATTTTTATATATATATATATATATATATATATATATATATATATATACTGTAAACCGATACGTTATTCAAATATTAAATGATATAATAAAAATAGTACATTTTATATTATGGTATACATATTGTTACACAAATATTAAAGGCAAATATACGGTTTTATTTACGCATGATGCATATTTTAGCTGAATATTGAAATAGTACTAATACGACAAAGTACTTAGTATAATTGTATATATTAGAAATCCTAACAGTAACATTAAGCTATGTTTTTTATGTATAATTTTCAAACACAATTCAATGCTACATATATGATAGTTTACATCTGAAAACTGTTGATAATTTTTAAAAGTAAAAGTAAACAAAACTGAAAGTATAAATGAATTAAATAAATTAATATAAATCTATTGATATACTTTTTATTTGATGAGCTATAATAAATCCATATACAAGAATATTAAGAGCTTAAATTTAACACTGTGATTTCAGCCCGAGCATATTATACACAGTTCGAGGATATAATATTTATAATTGCTCAGTAGGAAAATAGTTGTGATTATTATTATATTTATAACCAATAAAAATGTCAATATGAACACAAATTATATTTGTATTAAAATATTTCACTAAAGTGGTTTTTTATATTATACGTATTAGTATATATGATTGATGTCCTTGATTATATCCGGATCCTGGTGATTCGTCTTCTTCTGGACGTACACCTGGACATCCAACACAATGGCAATGCTCTTCTGGACATGGACGGGGAAGTCGATCCTGTGCTGATCTCGGCGGAGAACAGTAGAAGAGTGCATGACTGTCATTGGCATTCTCTACCACGGCAGTGGTGACGGGCTTGTACTGAACAGCACAATGGTATAATATTACTAAAATAGAAAGTAATAAATATATGCGTTAAACACTTTGTAATATAAATGTTTTTAAAGGTTACAGTCTGCTGCGGAGTCAAATTTTCAAATGGGCGTTTTCCAGAAGTATGGGCGCATGAACTACACCAAGAGCAAAATATGTAGTTTTAAATAAGCTGAAATAAAAACTAATCTTGCTATAAAAATATACTTTTTTCTAACATGTAATTACATATAAAGCAAAATATCTAATTTTAAATAAGCTGAAATAAGAGTTAATCTTGCTATAATAATATTATTTTTCCTAACATGGTTTTATTCAAAAAACTTTTTATTCCATTTAACCAAATACAAATTGAGAGCCTTAAATCCCCCTTAATACGCTAATAATAATCCCCAAATTGTTATTCATTAAAAATTATATAATTTTGAAAGATTATACTTACTCGTATAAGATCCTAACCTGTATGGAAGCGATTTTCACTCTGTCAAATTGAGAAACCATCGTAGACAGGGATCATGTTGTATTCGGCATACAAGGTAGCATAGCCCTGAACCAAGATTTTTTATGCTATTCACCGCCGAGATGTACAGAGACACTTTCGGTACTTGTGCTTGTTATTGTCGGCAGCATAGTGTAATTTTATACACCGCGCCTTAAAGAAATTACATTAAAATTATACTATAGACAAAGAGTTTATATTGTACAGGCAATACAATGTATTATTGTTGCTCTTTAAATACACAGTGGGAGTATACCATACCACGGGTTGAGTAACATGGTTCTTTGAGGTTAAATGCAAAACCAATATCATTATTGACATATAATAACTATGGTACATCATACAAAATAATATCACCTATTCCAGAGTCAGTAATGAAATTTTGCCAGCCTACTGAATGATATTCTTCATTGACTCTTTTCTAAAAATCTTACCTATTTTTAAATAATGAAAACTGTTTCATGGTATGTTTAAAGTGTGCTAAAATCAGATACTTTCTCCAATTATAAAAAGCTTTCTTTCTAGTAATCTTCCCCATTTCACTGTTGAAGTAATCGAAATGGGGGAGACTTATGTCATATTTATAACCACGAATGATATATTTTACTTAATTAGTTTCCAAAATTACTTGTTTTAGTATTATCTTTGTTGCAATCGTGGTTAACCGTATGAACCAATAATAAATATTCACTAACACTCAGTTAAATTTCCATAAAATGAAAACCACCATTATCAAATTCAGTGTTTCTCATATGTAAATGAAACTTCATGCAAACCTACATGAATATATTAATGTATATATACCAATTCAGTAACGCTCAGATAATTAGTAACCTAAGTGTTATTCTCCTTGTTTTTTAATAATTTCAAACTTGTATTTTAGTAAATATTGTTGTCCAATAATAATGTGCTTATAGATTATTTATTTATGTTAAAAATCTATTTTTATTTATCAAAGTTTATTACATGTACTTTGTGTTACATGTAGCCACATTTAATGACTTTAACTATTATAACGCTTTATCTAACATCATACCTAGTTCAGTTGTTACTGCCTGTACCATTTAAAAAAACTGAAGCAATGTAACGGTCTCGGTAATTGGCATTAAAAAACTGTATATGAGTACCCCATAGTAAATAACATTAAAAATGTTAATTAGAAGTAATATCACAAAAAAAGTAATATTGAAAAATTTGGACATTTTGTATAGTAGCTTGTTTAATTCAGTACGTAATGCAGAACGTAATAAATTCTAATAATATTATAAATAAGAAAGTCCTTTTGTTTCTTAGTTTTACTTTCACGGGTAATCTATTCTACCGTACGTACTTAAATATTACAAGGGCATACTTGCGGTCCCTGGGATAAATATAGATAGTTCCTCATTATAACCCGGAATGATTTTCCAAATTATAAAATCATTTCGGTTTTAAATTAGCAAAAATTCCATCTATTTATTTTATATTCGAGGTCAACTCTTTTATGAGAACAAATATATACATGGCTATTAGATTAAAAATTAAAACCTTTTGTTTATATTTACAGCCCTGAAATTATTCTTACTCTTATAGTAAGCTTGGTAGCTACAAAACCATATACATTACATTTTTTCTAATTAAAGCTTACCACAGATTTTAACCAGACATGAAAATTATAAGTTTGTAATAGTATAGCTTTAAATATACATTTTTACATATGCTAAGTATGCCGTGCTTGTTTAATACTGTTACGAAGACATGTGTCAGTGTCTAGTTTGAGGCAGAGGTTGTAATAGTATAGCTTTAAATATACATTTTTACATATGCTAAGTATGCCGTGCTTGTTTAGTACTGTTACGAAGACATGTGTCAGTGTCTAGTTTGAGGCAGAGGTTGTAATCAACCTGTCCAACAAGCAACCAACAGTGCATGACCCTGGACTACACTTCGTCCTTTGGGCCAAGAAAAAGCAAAGCGAAATACTTATAAAGTTCTAATTTTAAAAAGTTCACCTTTCTATAGTGTTTCTTGTCAATAAATAATTAATATTCAATTATTATGTTTTGTGGGTATATAATAATGCCATATAATTTTAATAAAAATTTGCACAAAATACTGGACGTTTCTTTTTTGAATCACCTTACTTGAGTATGTTAGGTGTCAATTCTGATTAAAGAAACTGAGTACTGGAATTTAATGTTTATAATTTTTGTAATTACATAGTTTAAATTTAATTTTGAATAATATCCTTGCAGTTGTTGAGTATAATAGATCTTTAAAACAATAGGTGAAATATACTGTTGATATTATAAATAATTAGTTGTCATATGATAAATCTGAGATTTATTGAAAATTAAATACTATTTTCGTTGTAAAAGAATTTGATTTCAATCGACAAGTAAATATTATCAAATACGAGAAAAGTTGTATTGACTTACTTCCGGAATAATAATATTAAGAATGGGTGAAATGGAGCTTCTTCTGTCGTTATCCAATGATGAGATGTATATGATATGTTTCAGTCATGTCATCATGGACGTAGGGTATGACCCTCTAGATGTTATGGCTTATCATATGAAAGCGGACGAATGGCCACCACCTTTCATACTTAGACTAGCGTCAGATTTTAGCACACTAAGAGCTTCAACTACTTCGACAGTCATCCCCTGCGGTATATAAGGACGATAAATCCATCCTTTTACCACAATATCTCTGTATGTAAGTTTAATAATCCTGGTATGTATAATTTACTCAGATATAAGCTACACATTGGTATTGATGTAACCAGCGTAGGATACACTAGTGTACATAAACCATACAGAATGTGGTATAACCCTACTATGGTCCTATTCACCTTAAAGGTAGACAGTATATAGATAGAAAGAAAACTACACATCCTAGAATTCCCAAGTTAATAAACTGTTTATATCTTGAACTTGAATTGAATTATTTTTAAACAATATTGAATAAATACTTTACAGTATTACTCTAATTTTCATACCATAGTGAAATACGCATGCTGAAATATTCACACAAAAATATAATCATTTTGAACTTTGAATTTAAAAGGATATCTTGGTGAATTCATCAAATTAATCGTATAAGAGCTACAAACGACTATCTAATTTGTTTTGCAAAATATATTATAATTTACTTATTGTTTTCATACACAATTTCAATAAAATCAAAGAAAGTGTAAGATTTTTACATAACTTATTGATTTAAAATGCAATACGTTTGAAATATTCATAAAATACACAACGTAACTTCTTAACAATTGTTACTTAGCAGGAGAATATGAGATACAATGGTTATTTCATACTGCTTTGATCAATAGAGCTGGTATTATATGTGATTGATTGCACTGATAATGATACTGCATTTAAAGTGGCAGTGTAATATACTTAAGCAGTACTCAATAAACTCATAGCGACTGCTTGTGAACGGTACCGTACCGCAAAATCCGGCATAGATAAGTAGTTCCACAAAATTTTACTGTAAAAAATATCCAATATAATAAATTTGGAGAATATCTTATCCCAAGAGAAATAATATTTACTATATTTATCAAAATTAACTAATACGTAAAAAGTTTTTATTGATATAGAGTAGCACAGAAGCCACTTATAACTTTTTGTGAAACACGAAACAAAGTGGGGATTTCCGCTTCCCTGCATCGTTCAGCCCACGCCCATTATTGTGTATTGTTATGACAATAAAAACTCAATTATGAGTACTGTTTTTTACGCACTTTAAAACACATATTCCATTACAATAATCGGCGTGTTTATCTGAAAGTAATTTGTATTATTTTAATGAAATAAATTTAGTCACATCATCATGATAAAGTGACTTGATTTAATTGTTAAATCTGAATATTTTGGTAAATGTTGGAGCTACATTTTTATATTGATATTCCATAGTATCAAATAACTCATAGGTAATAACAAATGCTTGATTATATTCCATACAATCCCTCCAAAACTTTAATTCATAATATTTGAATCGTTAGGCTTCCCAACTCCGATTGTAAAATATATTTTGTGTGTATATATATATATATACGCCGGGTTCGACTCCCGGCGGAGCAAGTACTTTTTGTGATTCAATGTTTATTGAAATTATATATATATTCATTGTACTTTCAAATATATTTTTTAATACTAATACAAAAACACTTAAATGAAAATGTAACGGATTATTTTTAATATTGAAGCGAGACTCCACTTGATTACTTAAAACCTTTTGGTGTCAAAATTTATTTATCAATTATTATATTTACTTTAATAATTTTTTCCTCTATCAAGACAATGGAGATCATCGTTATCATCCATATTCTTAAATGTGTATAGGCGCCTTACTACTAGACGGTAGGAACTTCCTTTCCATAAAACACACAAGCCCTCTTGTAACGCTACAATCGCGATTGAAGTCTATGTGTGGATACCAGTATAAGGTTCCGGGTTAGTACTAGTATTCTATTTCAAACGGAAAAGATCTTTCATACCTGTGTGTATGGGTGTGTGAGTACATCTTTTTACAGGGAAAATAAAGTGTCAAGTAAAACAGGACTGTAGTATATTTTAAATATTTATAAATAAACTCTTTGGATAAGATTTTCTTGATTGTAGCAAAATGCGAAACCTAACCTTAGCGTCATAAATATAATTACTTGGAACCATGTGTAAAACATACAAAATTGTACGCGAAGCCGAAGTTAACTGCTAATCACTAGATAAATTATTATTTTCAATATTAAGATAATGTCTTATGTTAGTTGCCAAGTTATTATTCCCCTAGTACTTGAGTTTCTTGGAAAGGAATGCCTGAAATACAAGGGTTGTTTCCGTTTCCGGAGAAGTAGGGGTGATACACCAAGGCAGAAGGTTCAAGGACCAGTTTGGCGCCAACAACAACTCTGTTGTGACTGCATTTCACCTTCGTAAGGACAATTGTCCGGTAAAATACAAAAAGACGTCATTTGTCACATTCTCTATACATATACTGATAGTAATATTTTTATTTATGAAATTCCTAATAACAGCGATAAAAATTACATTTTTTATTACTTTTTTGTATGAAACGTAATCACTAATACTCCATTATAGCATTGCCAAATTTTTAGAAAGATTACAATATTAATAGTGAATGATTAATATTATTGTAAAATAATGTGTTATTCAATGATTTATATTGGTGAATATGTTTTTATTATAAGTAAAATGCATTCAATGAAGGAGTAGAACTGACTTCCATAAAAAAGATCATATTCATAATGATGAATTACTATAGTGACTGAAATATTATTGCCACCCGTATAAGAACTACATTTATAATTTATATGTCTTCTCTCTGTCCTAAAAAAGGTACGATTTCACAAAATTTATAGGTGTGAAATAAATAGATGAAATTTCTTTCCCGTATACATAGAATAAAAAAAGCTTTTTAATTAAGATTAACCCAGAATACGGGGTTGCAACCACTATAAAAACTAAATTTTGTTTTGTAAAAGTCCTGTTATCCTGTGAATGTAATTTGACATTAATGTATAGCATATGCTAATCAAGCTACTTGCACCGAAAATACGTTATACTGGAAATTGATTGCAAGTAGTCTTATGTAGACAAATTTCGGGGGGAAGAGGGATTTTCGGACTTAGTACATATACAGTACAGTGTGTCGTAAAAGACCTCCCTCTCGATTTACAATCTTATTAGATGAGATGGTTGACTTAATTTTATCTGTTTGGGATATTTCAATGTTTAATTTTTCTACCAACAGTTGACTAGCTAAGTCAGAGTCTTCTGAATTTCAGTTTAATGCCCAAACTAGAAACATTTTTATTAATTCATTCAAATTTCAAACCCACTCTAACTAAAGGATTAAAACAAAGACAATAGAACCACTAACATAACTAAATACAGTAGGCAACAAAGAGTGTTAAAACTACATTCTACTGCGTAAGAGTAACGCAGTAAAGGATCTTAGCAACGAGAACCTCATCACAAGTCAATGCATCCTAGAGGAAGGGCAATACAAGAAAACCTACATCTACAATCGAGATCTGGAATTAACTCTCACTATACCGTTTGCAAAGCAGGTTACTCAATACTTGGTTTGGTGTACCTTTACTTTATTTCCATGGCGTTAAATGATTTTGTCTTTCTTTTCCATATATTAAAGTAACTATTTATACTATATAATATTTACCTAATATTTAAAGTAAAAATTAAAGATATACATTGCCCCAGATTTGATCTATAATTACTTCCTGGCTCAAGCAAAATGGTTTATAGTATTAAAATAAAATTTTTTTTGTTAAATGAAAACACAAATATATATTTACTGGTTATTATGATTTTTTTATCATATTATAGAAATAAAAAGGAATAAACAAAGTAAAATATATAATTATTACGGTTCCATTAAATGTTACTTACATTAAATTGTTTCCTGACTGACTTTTAAAGCTTTATCCCGATCAGTGTATTCATTTGTCTAGCATGCATCTGTTGTAAAATCAGCCATTTTAATAATAGGATATGTAAACTGGTAATTTATTTATTCATAAACATATAGTAAAAATTAACAATATTGTTATCTTATAGTGCCGTTATATAACGTCAATTAACAGCATTATACTTTAACATGAATAAACCTATTTGATTCCTGTAATTAACTGTATTAATTTCTCTGCAATGACAATATCCATGGAAACTAATGAAGATAAATCTTAAAAGATTAGTTATATTTTAAATCTATCCACGGTTACGAGTGTCATTTCAAAAGGATTTTGCCGTTTACTGACGTACTTGGTCTATTTTCCTATATTTTCCAGCTTTCAGAATAGTCAGACCAACTTGCGTATTCCTTTAATATCAAGGAATTCTTCCAGTCTTATCGAAGGAAGAGAACATCTAACTGAGAAAAGGAAAGATTTGTAACTGTTTTATTAAGCTAAAACTAGTATTAGTCCACTTTTCTGAAGAGGATAATATAACCACTCAAGACTGAAGGCAGCGGAAACATCTACTTTTGCGTCTACATATCTATTGGTTCTTTATCGCCGAAGAAATGTCCGACGTTGAATGATGCTGGATATATTAAAAGTAATTATTAGTATATTTTGACATGCTATGCTTATATGACATGTTTTTAAAATAGGATTGTAATCACACACACACACACACACACACACACACACACACACACACACACACACACACACACACACACACACACACACACAAATTTTATTTTATTGTTTTTGTGATAAACAAAGTACAGTATAAGAACGTCATAACTAACTCATTGCAAACGAACCCAGTAATACTTACGAAAAATATTTTACTATTTAATTATTCCTCAAACAGAAATTTGAAATAATTTACCACATTTAACTATCAAAATAACTATCATTAAATATGAATAACGTTGTAATACGAAGCATTTGATGCCTTATTGGATGTGTTTATAAATAATTCCTATATAATAAACGTGAAGCTGCAATGTATAATCTGGAAATATTCTAACGTGAATTTTCTTCATAAAATGATATCATTAGTATGCTATACATCATTTGTAGTTTTAATAAATCATAGGTTATTTGAAATCTTGCTATTACTATATTTTCAAACCTGACATACTTTCTTATAAACAACTTGAGAGATAATAGTAATAATATTATTAGTGTGCTTTATCTACTCGTATTTGTTTGACGAACACCCTAAGCTATGCCTTCCGTTTACAGTAATTACCTAAACTATCAGTAATTCATAGCTTGTTGGTTAGTGTTCAGTTAAATATAGTAGTGCTATTGTCTAATCTATAGCTTTCAATGATAATCTCTGAATAAAGTAAGCCTGAAAATATTTTATAATACGTTTTGTTAACATATAAAACTTTTTGCTTGGAAAGGGTAGTAGTATGTTTTAGTAAGTATATGTGTCACAGTAAATTAAATACTAAATAAGCCACCGCCTAGTACTCCTAGTATTATTTTCAATTACTGCATTGCTCTAATAAAAAGTTTACTTCATAATTAAATAGATTTTTTCTTAATGCATTTCAAAAACAAAAATCTGAGAGTAGAATTCCTGATATCATTTTTATAACAAGCGCAATTCAGTAAGATGAAAATATGTTTAAAATAAGGCTCAGATGACACTATAGTGGAGGATTATTTTTTTAAACTCATTTAACACTATATCTGCTTAAAATATTGTTTGGTAGTAACTGTATTATTTTTCGGGTTTACACCTTTAAAATAATGATTAATGGTCATATAAATTAATATCACAATGTCGAGGAATTCCAAAAATTTGAGGTACCATACGTGAAAACATTCAGTCTTATTTATCAAGGTTGGTTGTATTTCGGTGTTAAAATAGTATTTAGATTAACCTAGGTGTTATTAAGTTTTTCACTGATGAAAGGTGGAGTAAAAGATACATATTAATAGTTTTGATGTCTGCATCACTACTGGTCAAGCACTATTCTACAATTTGATTTGTAATCAACCGTTGTTGCCTGGTTGAGGAACTTCAACAGAAAGTGTCAAAAAGCTGTTAATTATACTCCGTTAAATTTGGATTATCAAACATAAATACTACAATATTTTCTAAATAACAAAATTTTGGAAATAAGAAACATATTTCGTGACATTTGTATTTCTATTAAGATGTATTAAATTATAATAATTAATATCATGATTATTTTATATAAGTCCATGTAAGTGAAATTGAAAGAATAAAATTATAAAATATTCCAATTTTTAACATGTAAACTCATGCCAACGATTTAAATTGATGGACAAGATTATGCTCTGTTTCATAGAAAAGTTAATTATTTTCCTTAATTAATCTAAAATTTAGCCCAAACAGCATTGTGTTAAATGTTAAAAAAATTTAAATACTCTATGTAGTCCTAGATAATACTTTTTGTATAAAAAGCCAGAGAGCTAGTTGAGGTTAATTATATAATGACTAAAAGAACCTCCTATGCGACCTACAAGTACATATAGTAATTATAAATAAATGTATTTGCTTTACAATGCAATGAAATGAGCTTCTCATTTATTAAATATTTATACAGAAAAGTAGGGGCCTTACTACAATCGTCTATGCTGTGCGGTTTTTTGTGCGATAGCTCTTATTACAAAATTCTTATCGACTTGAAACCTCGTACATTGTCTAATTGGTCCAAGTAGGCTGTATTGATTTTAAGGTAAAAAAGTACCATCTGTCCATTTGTGTGCTACTACTTGCGGTACGTTCTGTCGAGTAAAACTTAAACGAGCTTATATGGGTCAATTGTTAAGCTTTATATAATACAGGACAATGAAAGATTTAGTGGTGATAATGAATTTGTCTTTTTTTATAAAACGATTAGGATGCGATAATATTACTAGTTTTCTGGTGCACGCTATATACCAGATAGAGTTTTATAGTTTTTCGATTCTAACTAATAAAAATATTAACAATAACTATCGATTCTAACTTTACGGTTATTTTAACTAAGGTGGAATTATATGTTATAATATTAGGTGCTATGATGCCTCACCATTCGCAACAGATTTCTATTCATTAGAAGCAAATAAAATCTGAAAGATTAAATGTGCATATACTATTATTTATTTTTTACATAAGAATTTGCAATGGAACTTACTTACTCTCTTATTGTAAAGTAGTATATAAAGATGCCAAATACTTGACAATATAATATAATTTCTACTATAAAATTTACGATTGTTTATTTAATTTAAGTTATTTATATAATTTAGTAATATTTAATTTCAATATATAAAATTATTGCTGTAAGAGTATTTTTTTTAACTGTCTATTTCAGTTGATGTAATATTATAATGAAGAGTATGTATTGACTATCTCTGAAAACTGCCTGCGGCAATTTTTTAAGTAATTAGATCGCCAATTAAACAGAATGAGCAGCAGTTTGTCAGCCAGATGCCACCTACCTTCCTACGAACCCTAATTATGACTCAAGTCACCTTTGGAGCTAACATAGTGTTCTACGTGCATATTTTCCAGCTAAAATATTAGTTACATTTTAATTTCTGGTAATTTTAATTACCAACTTGCCCATGTATTTAAACGAATTATCTGTATACAATAAGCGGTATCAGAATTACTTTCTTAAACTAGTTAAGAAACTGAAACTGGTAATTTGAAGAAGCAATTCCTCCTATTATCCAGCCTGTTTATGACACTAAGAGTATAATGTATTAAGGCTACAAAAACTGTCAAACATAAAATAATAAATTGGGACGGAGTTGAGTATATGTAGAGGTACCTCGTTTGAAAGTATGAACAAGGATATTAATAGGATATCAATATATGTGAGAAGAAGTTTATAGAACGCAATAATAGTGTGGGATGGTTAGTAAATAGTTTTCCACTGGTTGTCAGTAACCACGTTGGATGACAGGAAAATAGCAGAATAAATACCTGTTGTAAACAAACTGACAAATTACATGTGGTTAGAACATGTAAAATTCGGTTTTTTAGGTTAAGTTAAAAAATGTTATTACAAAGGCGGCATTAAAAGTAGTTTACAATCTGTTGAATACTCTTGCGGTGTACTACCTTACCTAGCTCCCCGAGACGTTTATCATTTCAACCTATTAAACCTATCCTAATAAAAAATGGTTAATTATCATGTTTTAAGGTATTTAGAAAAATACTTCTTTAAATAATTTTAAATTTGCATTTTTTAAATTCCAAAAAAACAAGAAAGTGTTTTCTGACGTTAAATATCGACAAATGGAATTCGACTAAACGTAGTTTTTCTTGTTTAAAAAATTATACGTACGTCTGTCTGGCCAAATTATATCTCAGTTATTAAATTAGTTATAGGTTATAACCTCTGAAGCAGCCTCAGTGAATATTAGTATGTGACATTTGGTGTTATGTACTCTGTTAATATTGGCATAATTCATATTTAGGTAGATAACGGTTGTTAAATATTACTACAATAAAGCAGATTATTATATTGAAATTAAATGGTGATAAATGAATATGACGGATAATGGTTATATTTTCTAAATATATAACACAGTTTAAGAGAATGTTTGAGATGGCAGTAGTTCTTAAGATAAATTTTATTGACAACCATACAACAGAGCGAGATAACTAACACTTTCTTTAGATTGCAACTGATATGATAAGTACCAATCGACACAAGTACACATCAGTTTCACGTTTTGAAAGTTTAAACCATATTGCAATATGTTTATGCTCTTTTACCGTATTGCACAAAACGTTATTTATCTTCTGTGTAGCAATAAAATTTAATAAAAAGCAAACAAATTCATAATATGAAACTGCACATGCTCTTTATTATCCCTAGACACATTGGGATTTCCAGTTACATAAACGATTCCTTTTAAGGGCTTTATAGTAAATATATTTGGCGAAAATATGAAAAAATGTATTAATCAAATAGATTATTATGTATGATTGTTTAAACAGAAAATGTTCGATGTGATATAACTATAATTTAATGAGAGAGAGAGAGAGAGAGAGAGAGAGAGAGAGAGAGAGAGAGGAGAGAGAGAGAGAGAGAGAGAGAGATAAGCTGTATGCCTTGCTTGCTAACTGATTGGATAGGTCGGATTTACCAGATCCATGAAGAGGAACCAATAAAATATTATATTTAATTTTATATGCATTTATAATTTTACTGTTTTCATTGTTGACGTAATATTTTCAAATTATTCCACTCAAAAACACCTATATTTTGATAAGATTAAAATGTGCGTATTAAATCTTTAAAATATTCAACTATCGGCGAGAAAACTCGAAGACTCTTAAACAACCGAAACTAGTCTGTCGAGCTCAGTATTTTGTATTTATAAATACTTTTTGAATATACAGATATATCAATTTCAAAAACTAATAAAGTTTTCATAAAACCCATCAACTAATAAGGGTGACGATGAATTTGTCCCAACATAAATCACTACGAGTAATTACGTGTAGATTATTTTCCGCTTTATTGATCCATTCAAGCAGAACCACAAGAAGAGCATATTTCAAGCCTTAAGCAGTTTACCCCTCATAAACTAGAAATGCTGACCACTTAGTCATCTCACACAATCCTGCTCACCGACGCGTTGCCGCATTACGCCCTCTGTGCAATTCCAGATGACTTACCTGTAGAACCGTATATCACTTTCTTCATCGAGTGGAAGCAAACTTTTATCTAAAAAATTACGCCACTTTCCAATTTCGTTACTGGCTAAATTAGTTACAATATTAATACTGCCTGAATTATTAAATAGCAATACATTTTTTAAAGTTCTTAAATGCAAACATCTGTAACAAAATTAATTGTTATTGCTATCAGAGTACTTTTATAAGAAAAATAGTCAAATTTTTTTATTATTTTAATGATAAAACAATGAGTACAAAAACATATTTACAAAATTTCAGCCAAGAAAATATTAATGACAAAGTTTTAAGCAGTATAAAGGATGCATGCAAGATATTTGCTTACATTTTAAATAGTTCTACTCTTTGACTATTTATATAACTATTATTGGTTACTAAGCAACCAGAAATGGTTTATCCGTAACACTGATGCAGTATTGCTGGAGTGTGCTACTCACTAGCTGTCACATTAAATGCGATGATAGATATATAAGGTTTTATTTATGCATACAATCTATATACAACTATATTTTAGGTTTTCTGATATGAAATAAATAGTTAAACACAAAGGTGCACACCTTAATAGTTTTTTTGTGAATAATTTAAATATGATATTTATTCATAAATAATAATTTTTCTTTTGTATTTAAATTAACACCAATTTGTTTTACACATAACAATTCTTTTTCCTAGCTTTAAAATATTGAACATTCACGCCTTTTATGTAATTCACACATTCCTCATGATCAGGGTTAAAAACTGCTCTTTACAATCATTTTAGACTTTGTTAATGTGGTAACCTAATAGCTTCTATCATCATTCTGTTTTCCTTCAAGAGGACCGTCTTTAGGGATACTTACGATACAAATGAATTCAGAAATTAAATATCTTGCTAAATAATTCTTGTTCAAGTTTTGACCATTTAGTTTTGGATTACAAAAAAAAGAAACAAACACTCATCAATGCTCAACATACCCAACAAACCTTATCCATTAATTCAGAAACACAATGCGAAAATGGGGGTTTTAAATACAATTTTCAATTTCACGTACATTTATTTTTATTAGTTTCAAGAACCTAGAGAAGTTATTCTCACACTCTTAACCATGTAAATGTAACTTATTGCTCATATTATAAATAGGAAATTTCAAATATAATTTTAGACAAATTTTGTTGTATGATTCATATTATCCTATATATATTTTTTTGGGATAATATTTAAGCCTCCAAACATAACAAGCGTATTTTATAAACTTATAAAATATTTAGTAATGTATTTAAATTCAGTAAAACATTTCTGACTAAAAAATTTTAAACTTTGCAAGGAATTATACAAACCCTTCAACACTTAATTGGTTATGGAGCTATTTTGAACCCAGTTTCAAAGTTCATTAGTTTTTTCAGCTACAAGATTTATTTTTCTTTTGGTAATATCTCAATATTTACGACTAATACTGAAGAGAGTGCTGATGGCCGAGCGGTCTAAGGTGTTGGACTTGACTTAGTCTGAGTTAGAGTTAACGCAGGTTCAATTCATATCTGCGACCGAAGTACTTTTTATCAGAACTATCGATATTTTACTGTATCGACAGTACACTTTATTCTATTTCTTTAAATGCTCACACAAGCCCGTGGCCCACGAGGACGTACAGAATAAAGCTTATAAGGTGATCGGGCTCTCCTTAAAATAATAAATTAAAAAGTTATTTAATTTTAAATTGTCACCACTCTATATTAATGTATATGAAGTACACCCCCAAAATAAACACTTACCTTTCAAATTTTCATTGATTAATTGCAAATTCTATGTGACATTATATCTGGTAAGATTTAATTGCCTTTTTAAAAATTAGTGATACATACCTCTAGAATAATTTAAATTTATTTAACTAACACTTTTAATCCGATAATTTCACCTATATGAACCCATTTATATGAAATAAAATTCATTTTACATTATATATATATATATATATATATATATATATATATATATATATATATATATATTAATGTAATGAAAATAACTAAAACCCTTTAAATTAAAACTTTTTATTACATACACGTGTTTCGGTTTTTAACCATCTTCAGTGTACATTAACCTCTAAATAAATAATAAACAATTAGATATACACATGTGGACCTTTTAAACATATGTTAAATTTAAATGACACAGTTGTAATTTTCTTATTAGTAATCTGTATTTAATATTTTAATTTTTTCAAAAATTGGATTTGTCTTATTTTTCAGATTACTATTTAAAATGTTATGAGGATCTTTATTATAATTTAGATAAATGTGTAATTCTTCTTTTGTGTTTAACTTCTCTCCTTTCCTTTCGATATCTAAAATTTTCCATGTTCTTTTCAATATTTTGTGTAGTTATGGTCAGTCTCCAATAGGTGTTCAGCAAAATTTGATTTTATTGTAGACATGTTATTTGTTTTTAAAGCTTGTATGTGTTCTTTAAACCTTTTATTAAAATTTCTTCCAGTTTGCCCAATATAATAGCTTTCACAGTCACTACAGTTATTTTGTATACTCCAGATTGTTTGTATAATTCCTGTTTGTCATCATTTTGGTTAATTTTGTTTTCAATAAGTTTAAATGTATTATTTCTTGTTTGGTGACTGATGGAGAATTTTGAATTTTGAAGGGTTTTTCGAATAGCTTTGTTTAATTTAGTATTGAATGGTACACACATATATTTTTGAATTTCTGTAGTATTATGATTAGGTAGTATTTTGTTGGTTTTATTAATTTTTCTTGTTTTCTTCTTAATCATTTTGTCTACAATTTGGGGTTGATATCCATTTTTGACAGCTAGGTATTTTATTATTTTTATTTCTTTATTTTTATTTTCATCACTCATTGGTATATTTAACATTCTGTTTACCATTGAGTGAAATGCTGCTAATTTGTATTTTCCAAGGATGGTTAGAGGATGATGGTATTAGAAGATCTGTTTGGGTTGTTTTTCTATAAATTTCAAATGAGTGCTTTCCATTAAGATTAGAAATACTTATATCAAGAAAGTTAATTTTGACTTTTTGGATTTCTTTAGAAAAACTTAATTGTTGGTGATTTATAGTTATTATTTTTAGTTATTTTCATTACATTAATATAAATAGATAACCCTATAAGTGGAGTTAATAACATAACAAATATGACTAACAACCAATACATTGTCCACAAATACAAATACCTCTCACTTAAGTTGGCAAAGGTAAGAGAAGATATACAGTTTAATAAGTTATGCCTGAGTGAAAATATTATTCCAAATTATGTTCAATTAAAAACTAAATCAACATCAAGAGCTGCGCTAAAAGCATTAAAAAGAGGGAAAATAATATGGATAAAAGAAGAAATTAACAGTTTATATGCAAAAATGAATATAATAGTCAGATCAATTGAAGATATTAGAACAGAAATCAAATTAACATTTCACCAAGAGACCATTGAAGAAATTGATATTAATACACAGCAATGGATCAAACCTATTATTTTAAAGAAAAAACAGGTTCATCTTAATAAGATTAATAAATTGATTAACTCACAGAAAGACAATAATTCAAAAAACTATACATTTGATGATAATGAAGATTTCTACCCAAGAATAAAAAACTTATCATCTATCCAATTTAATGCTGAGGAGTTGGCCCTATTGGACAAATCACTCAAATATAATATAAATCTGGACCATAAAATTCAAACAATCAAAGATGATCTAATCAATTTAGAAACAGCCATAAAGAAAACAGACACAGAACTCCAAGAACCTTTCCGATACAATCTTATCCATGAACTAAACAAAAGTAATTTAAAAGTACAAAATCCTAAATCAATAAAAACGTCAAACAATGATATGAAGTTAGTAACATCCATATCAAGAAAACTAAAAGAAAATAATTGTATAATATCAAAGGCTGACAAAGGGAATACTGTAGTAGTTATCGACAGTCAAACATATCAAGAAAAATTTTGAAACATTCATTGACAGCAACAAAATTAAAAATTTAAAAAAGGATCCAACTCAAGAATACACAAAACTTATAAATGCCACAATAAGTAAATGCAAAAGATTATCAAAAGCAGAACAATACCAACTCAAAATGACAAATCCAAAAGCTCCTACTCTAAAAGGTCAACCAAAGACACATAAACCAGATATTCCAATTAGGCCAGTAGTAAACTTTCGTAACTCTCCTACTTACAAGGTATGTAAATTTTTAAATAACAAAATAAAAACCCACATACATTTTGAAAATAATTACAGTATATATCAAATTCAAGTAATCTGGCAAATCAAATTCGAGATATTCAAATTCCATTAAACTCTTTCTTCATTTCTTTTGATGTTAACAACATGTACTCAAACATTCCAAAACAAGAAACAATTCAAATCCTAAAAGATAATCTAATAAAATACAGTAAACTAGATATGAATGAAATTGACGATATCTTATCATTGACAAAAGCAACTGTTAATCAAAATTATTTTCAATACAATAAGGACTTTTACAAACAAGAAGATGGGTTGGCAATGGGATCTCCTCTTTCAGGCCTTCTTGCAAATATATATATATGCAACATTTAGAAAAGAACAAAATAATGAGTGACACTAATCCATTTAAAGACAAAATAATTTATTGGTTTAGATATGTGGATGATATATTATGTCTTTTCAATGGAGATGAGAACCAGGCAGAACACTTTTTAACATTTCTCAACTCTATATCACCAACAATTAAGTTTTCTAAAGAAATCCAAAAAGTCAAAATTAACTTTCTTGATATAAGTATTTCTAATCTTAATGGAAAGCACTCATTTGAAATTTATAGAAAAACAACCCAAACAGATCTTCTAATACCATCATCCTCTAACCATCCTTGGAAATACAAATTAGCAGCATTTCACTCAATGGTAAACAGAATGTTAAATATACCAATGAGTGATGAAAATAAAAAATAAAGAAATAAAAAATAATAAAATACCTAGCTGTCAAAAATGGATATCAACCCCAAATTGTAGACAAAAATGATTAAGAAGAAAACAAGAAAAATTAATAAAACCAACAAAATACTACCTAATCATAATACTACAGAAATTCAAAAATATATGTGTGTAACCATTCAATACTAAATTAAACAAAGCTATTCGAAAAACCTTTCAAAATTCAAAATTCTCCATCAGTCACCAAACAAGAAATAATACATTTAAACTTATTGAAAACAAAATTAACCAAAATGATGACAAACAGGAATTATACAAACAATCTGGAGTATACAAAATTAACTGTAGTGACTGTGAAAGCTATTATATTGGGCAAACTGGAAGAAATTTTAATAAAAGGTTTAAAGAACACATACAAGCTTTAAAAACAAATAACATGTCTACAATAAAATCAAATTTTGCTGAACACCTATTGGAGACTGACCATAACTACACAAATATTGAAAAGAACATGGAAATTTTAGATATCGAAAGGAAAGGAGAGAAGTTAAACACAAAAGAAGAATTACACATTTATCTAAATTATAATAAAGATCCTCATAACATTTTAAATAGTAATCTGAAAAATAAGACAAATCCAATTTTTGAAAAAATTAAAATATTAAATACAGATTACTAATAAGAAAATTACAACTGTGTCATTTAAATTTAACATATGTTTTAAAAGGTCCACATGTGTATATCTAATTGTTTATTATTTATTTATTTAGAGGTTAATGTACACTGAAGATGGTTTAAAAACCGAAACACGTGTATGTAATAAAAAGTTTTAATTTAAAGGGTTTTAGTTTAGTTATTTTCATTACATTAATATAAATAGATAACCCTATAAGTGGAGTTAATAACATAACAAATATGACTAACAACCAATACATTGTCCACAAATACAAATACCTCTCACTTAAGTTGGCAAAGGTAAGAGAAGATATACAGTTTAATAAGTTATGCCTGAGTGAAAATATTATTCCAAATTATGTTCAATTAAAAACTAAATCAACATCAAGAGCTGCGCTAAAAGCATTAAAAAGAGGGAAAATAATATGGATAAAAGAAGAAATTAACAGTTTATATGCAAAAATGAATATAATAGTCAGATCAATTGAAGATATTAGAACAGAAATCAAATTAACATTTCACCAAGAGACCATTGAAGAAATTGATATTAATACACAGCAATGGATCAAACCTATTATTTTAAAGAAAAACCAGGTTCATCTTAATAAGATTAATAAATTGATTAACTCACAGGAAGACAATAATTCAAAAAACTATACATTTGATGATAATGAAGATTTCTACCCAAGAATAAAAAACTTATCATCTATCCAATTTAATGCTGAGGAGTTGGCCCTATTGGACAAATCACTCAAATATAATATAAATCTGGACCATAAAATTCAAACAATCAAAGATGATCTAATCAATTTAGAAACAGCCATAAAGAAAACAGACACAGAACTCCAAGAACCTTTCCGATACAATCTTATCCATGAACTAAACAAAAGTAATTTAAAAGTACAAAATCCTAAATCAATAAAAACGTCAAACAATGATATGAAGTTAGTAACATCCATATCAAGAAAACTAAAAGAAAATAATTGTATAATATCAAAGGCTGACAAAGGGAATACTGTAGTAGTTATCGACAGTCAAACATATCAAGAAAAAGTTGAAACATTCATTGACAGCAACAAAATTAAAAATTTAAAAAAGGATCCAACTCAAGAATACACAAAACTTATAAATGCCACAATAAGTAAATGCAAAAGTTTATCAAAAGCAGAACAATACCAACTCAAAATGACAAATCCAAAAGCTCCTACTCTAAAAGGTCAACCAAAGACACATAAACCAGATATTCCAATTAGGCCAGTAGTAAACTTTCGTAACTCTCCTACTTACAAGGTATGTAAATTTTTAAATAACAAAATAAAAACCCACATACATTTTGAAAATAATTACAGTATATCAAATTCAAGTAATCTGGCAAATCAAATTCGAGATATTCAAATTCCATTAAAACTCTTTCTTCATTTCTTTTGATGTTAACAACATGTACTCAAACATTCCAAAACAAGAAACAATTCAAATCCTAAAAGATAATCTAATAAAATACAGTAAACTAGATATGAATGAAATTGACGATATCTTATCATTGACAAAAGCAACTGTTAATCAAAATTATTTTCAATACAATAAGGACTTTTACAAACAAGAAGATGGGTTGGCAATGGGATCTCCTCTTTCAGGCCTTCTTGCAAATATATATATATGCAACACATTTAGAAAAGAACAAAATAATGAGTGACACTAATCCATTTAAAGACAAAATAATTTATTGGTTTAGATATGTGGATGATATATTATGTCTTTTCAATGGAGATGAGAACCAGGCAGAACACTTTTTAACATTTCTCAATTCTATATCACCAACAATTAAGTTTTCTAAAGAAATCCAAAAAGTCAAAATTAACTTTCTTGATATAAGTATTTCTAATTTTAATGGAAAGCACTCATTTGAAATTTATAGAAAAACAACCCAAACAGATCTTCTAATACCATCATCCTCTAACCATCCTTGGAAATACAAATTAGCAGCATTTCACTCAATGGTAAACAGAATGTTAAATATACCAATGAGTGATGAAAATAAAAATAAAGAAATAAAAATAATAAAATACCTAGCTGTCAAAAATGGATATCAACCCCAAATTGTAGACAAAATGATTAAGAAGAAAACAAGAAAAATTAATAAAACCAACAAAATACTACCTAATCATAATACTACAGAAATTCAAAAATATATGTGTGTACCATTCAATACTAAATTAAACAAAGCTGTTCGAAAAACCTTTCAAAATTCAAAATTCTCCATCAGTCACCAAACAAGAAATAATACATTTAAACTTATTGAAAACAAAATTAACCAAAATGATGACAAACAGGAATTATACAAACAATCTGGAGTATACAAAATTAACTGTAGTGACTGTGAAAGCTATTATATTGGGCAAACTGGAAGAAATTTTAATAAAAGGTTTAAAGAACACATACAAGCTTTAAAAACAAATAACATGTCTACAATAAAATCAAATTTTGCTGAACACCTATTGGAGACTGACCATAACTACACAAATATTGAAAAGAACATGGAAATTTTAGATATCGAAAGGAAAGGAGAGAAGTTAAACACAAAAGAAGAATTACACATTTATCTAAATTATAATAAAGATCCTCATAACATTTTAAATAGTAATCTGAAAAATAAGACAAATCCAATTTTTGAAAAAATTAAAATATTAAATACAAATTACTAATAAGAAAATTACAACTGTGTCATTTAAATTTAACATATGTTTAAAAGGTCCACATGTGTATATCTAATTGTTTATTATTTATTTAGAGGTTAATGTACACTGAAGATGGTTTAAAAACCGAAACACGTGTATGTAATAAAAAGTTTTAATTTAAAGGGTTTTAGTTATTTTCATTACATTAATATAAATAGATAACCCTATAAGTGGAGTTAATAACATAACAAATATGACTAACAACCAATACATTGTCCACAAATACAAATACCTCTCACTTAAGTTGGCAAAGGTAAGAGAAGATATACAGTTTAATAAGTTATGCCTGAGTGAAAATATTATTCCAAATTATGTTCAATTAAAAACTAAATCAACATCAAGAGCTGCGCTAAAAGCATTAAAAAGAGGGAAAATAATATGGATAAAAGAAGAAATTAACAGTTTATATGCAAAAATGAATATAATAGTCAGATCAATTGAAGATATTAGAACAGAAATCAAATTAACATTTCACCAAGAGACCATTGAAAAAATTGATATTAATACACAGCAATGGATCAAACCTATTATTTTAAAGAAAAAACAGGTTCATCTTAATAAGATTAATAAATTGATTAACTCACAGGAAGACAATAATTCAAAAAACTATACATTTGATGATAATGAAGATTTCTACCCAAGAATAAAAAACTTATCATCTATCCAATTTAATGCTGAGGAGTTGGCCCTATTGGACAAATCACTCAAATATAATATAAATCTGGACCATAAAATTCAAACAATCAAAGATGATCTAATCAATTTAGAAACAGCCATAAAGAAAACAGACACAGAACTCCAAGAACCTTTCCGATTACAATCTTATCCATGAACTAAACAAAAGTAATTTAAAAGTACAAAATCCTAAATCAATAAAAACGTCAAACAATGATATGAAGTTAGTAACATCCATATCAAGAAAACTAAAAGAAAATAATTGTATAATATCAAAGGCTGACAAAGGGAATACTGTAGTAGTTATCGACAGTCAAACATATCAAGAAAAAGTTGAAACATTCATTGACAGCAACAAAATTAAAAATTTAAAAAAAGGATCCAACTCAAGAATACACAAAACTTATAAATGCCACAATAAGTAAATGCAAAAGTTTATCAAAAGCAGAACAATACCAACTCAAAATGACAAATCCAAAAGCTCCTACTCTAAAAGGTCAACCAAAGACACATAAACCAGATATTCCAATTAGGCCAGTAGTAAACTTTCGTAACTCTCCTACTTACAAGGTATGTAAATTTTTAAATAACAAAATAAAAACCCACATACATTATGAAAATAATTACAGTATATCAAATTCAAGTAATCTGGCAAATCAAATTCGAGATATTCAAATTCCATTAAACTCTTTCTTCATTTCTTTTGATGTTAACAACATGTACTCAAACATTCCAAAACAAGAAACAATTCAAATCCTAAAAGATAATCTAATAAAATACAGTAAACTAGATATGAATGAAATTGACGATATCTTATCATTGACAAAAGCAACTGTTAATCAAAATTATTTTCAATACAATAAGGACTTTTACAAACAAGAAGATGGGTTGGCAATGGGATCTCCTCTTTCAGGCCTTCTTGCAAATATATATATATGCAACATTTAGAAAAGAACAAAATAATGAGTGACACTAATCCATTTAAAGACAAAATAATTTATTGGTTTAGATATGTGGATGATATATTATGTCTTTTCAATGGAGATGAGAACCAGGCAGAACACTTTTTAACATTTCTCAACTCTATATCACCAACAATTAAGTTTTCTAAAGAAATCCAAAAAGTCAAAATTAACTTTCTTGATATAAGTATTTCTAATTTTAATGGAAAGCACTCATTTGAAATTTATAGAAAAACAACCCAAACAGATCTTCTAATACCATCATCCTCTAACCATCCTTGGAAATACAAATTAGCAGCATTTCACTCAATGGTAAACAGAATGTTAAATATACCAATGAGTGATGAAAATAAAAATAAAGAAATAAAAAAATAAAAATACCTAGCTGTCAAAAATGGATATCAACCCCAAATTGTAGACAAAATGATTAAGAAGAAAACAAGAAAAATTAATAAAACCAACAAAATACTACCTAATCATAATACTACAGAAATTCAAAAATATATGTGTGTACCATTCAATACTAAATTAAACAAAGCTGTTCGAAAAACCTTTCAAAATTCAAAATTCTCCATCAGTCACCAAACAAGAAATAATACATTTAAACTTATTGAAAACAAAATTAACCAAAATGATGACAAACAGGAATTATACAAACAATCTGGAGTATACAAAATTAACTGTAGTGACTGTGAAAGCTATTATATTGGGCAAACTGGAAGAAATTTTAATAAAAGGTTTAAAGAACACATACAAGCTTTAAAAACAAATAACATGTCTACAATAAAATCAAATTTTGCTGAACACCTATTGGAGACTGACCATAACTACACAAATATTGAAAAGAACATGGAAATTTTAGATATCGAAAGGAAAGGAGAGAAGTTAAACACAAAAGAAGAATTACACATTTATCTAAATTATAATAAAGATCCTCATAACATTTTAAATAGTAATCTGAAAAATAAGACAAATCCAATTTTTGAAAAAATTAAAATATTAAATACAAATTACTAATAAGAAAATTACAACTGTGTCATTTAAATTTAACATATGTTTAAAAGGTCCACATGTGTATATCTAATTGTTTATTATTTATTTATTTAGAGGTTTAATGTACACTGAAGATGGTTAAAAACCGAAACACGTGTATGTAATAAAAAGTTTTAATTTAAAGGGTTTTAGTTATTTTCATTACATTAATATAAATAGATAACCCTATAAGTGGAGTTAATAACATAACAAATATGACTAACAACCAATCCATTGTCCACAAATACAAATACCTCTCACTTAAGTTGGCAAAGGTAAGAGAAGATATACAGTTTAATAAGTTATGCCTGAGTGAAAATATTATTCCAAATTATGTTCAATTAAAAAACTAAATCTACATCAAGAGCTGCGCTAAAAGCATTAAAAAGAGGGAAAATAATATGGATAAAAGAAGAAATTAACAGTTTATATGCAAAAATGAATATAATAGTCAGATCAATTGAAGATATTAGAACAGAAATCAAATTAACATTTCACCAAGAGACCATTGAAGAAATTGATATTAATACACAGCAATGGATCAAACCTATTATTTTAAAGAAAAAACAGGTTCATCTTAATAAGATTAATAAATTGATTAACTCACAGGAAGACAATAATTCAAAAAACTATACATTTGATGATAATGAAGATTTCTACCCAAGAATAAAAAACTTATCATCTATCCAATTTAATGCTGAGGAGTTGGCCCTATTGGACAAATCACTCAAATATAATATAAATCTGGACCATAAAATTCAAACAATCAAAGATGATCTAATCAATTTAGAAACAGCCATAAAGAAAACAGACACAGAACTCCAAGAACCTTTCCGATACAATCTTATCCATGAACTAAACAAAAGTAATTTAAAAGTACAAAATCCTAAATCAATAAAAACGTCAAACAATGATATGAAGTTAGTAACATCCATATCAAGAAAACTAAAAGAAAATAATTGTATAATATCAAAGGCTGACAAAGGGAATACTGTAGTAGTTATCGACAGTCAAACATATCAAGAAAAAGTTGAAACATTCATTGACAGCAACAAAATTAAAAATTTAAAAAAGGATCCAACTCAAGAATACACAAAACTTATAAATGCCACAATAAGTAAATGCAAAAGTTTATCAAAAGCAGAACAATACCAACTCAAAAATGACAAATCCAAAAGCTCCTACTCTAAAAGGTCAACCAAAGACACATAAACCAGATATTCCAATTAGGCCAGTAGTAAACTTTCGTAACTCTCCTACTTACAAGGTATGTAAATTTTTAAATAACAAAATAAAAACCCACATACATTTTGAAAATAATTACAGTATATCAAATTCAAGTAATCTGGCAAATCAAATTCGAGATATTCAAATTCCATTAAACTCTTTCTTCATTTCTTTTGATGTTAACAACATGTACTCAAACATTCCAAAACAAGAAACAATTCAAATCCTAAAAGATAATCTAATAAAATACAGTAAACTAGATATGAATGAAATTGACGATATCTTATCATTGACAAAAGCAACTGTTAATCAAAATTATTTTCAATACAATAAGGACTTTTACAAACAAGAAGATGGGTTGGCAATGGGATCTCCTCTTTCAGGCCTTCTTGCAAATATATATATGCAACATTTAGAAAAGAACAAAATAATGAGTGACACTAATCCATTTAAAGACAAAATAATTTATTGGTTTAGATATGTGGATGATATATTATGTCTTTTCAATGGAGATGAGAACCAGGCAGAACACTTTTTAACATTTCTCAACTCTATATCACCAACAATTAAGTTTTCTAAAGAAATCCAAAAAGTCAAAATTAACTTTCTTGATATAAGTATTTCTAATCTTAATGGAAAGCACTCATTTGAAATTTATAGAAAAACAACCCAAACAGATCTTCTAATACCATCATCCTCTAACCATCCTTGGAAATACAAATTAGCAGCATTTTCACTCAATGGTAAACAGAATGTTAAATATACCAATGAGTGATGAAAATAAAAATAAAGAAATAAAAATAATAAAATACCTAGCTGTCAAAAATGGATATCAACCCCAAATTGTAGACAAAATGATTAAGAAGAAAACAAGAAAAATTAATAAAACCAACAAAATACTACCTAATCATAATACTACAGAAATTCAAAAATATATGTGTGTACCATTCAATACTAAATTAAACAAAGCTGTTCGAAAAACCTTTCAAAATTCAAAATTCTCCATCAGTCACCAAACAAGAAATAATACATTTAAACTTATTGAAAACAAAATTAACCAAAATGATGACAAACAGGAATTATACAAACAATCTGGAGTATACAAAATTAACTGTAGTGACTGTGAAAGCTATTATATTGGGCAAACTGGAAGAAATTTTAATAAAAGGTTTAAAGAACACATACAAGCTTTAAAAACAAATAACATGTCTACAATAAAATCAAATTTTGCTGAACACCTATTGGAGACTGACCATAACTACACAAATATTGAAAAGAACATGGAAATTTTAGATATCGAAAGGAAAGGAGAGAAGTTTAAACACAAAAGAAGAATTACACATTTATCTAAATTATAATAAAGATCCTCATAACATTTTAAATAGTAATCTGAAAAATAAGACAAATCCAATTTTTGAAAAAATTAAAATATTAAATACAGATTACTAATAAGAAAATTACAACTGTGTCATTTAAATTTAACATATGTTTAAAAGGTCCACATGTGTATATCTAATTGTTTATTATTTATTTATTTATTATTTAGAGGTTAATGTACACTGAAGATGGTTAAAAACCGAAACACGTGTATGTAATAAAAAGTTTTAATTTAAAGGGTTTTAGTTATTTTCATTACATTAATATAAATAGATAACCCTATAAGTGGAGTTAATAACATAAACAAATATGACTAACAACCAATCCATTGTCCACAAATACAAATACCTCTCACTTAAGTTGGCAAAGGTAAGAGAAGATATACAGTTTAATAAGTTATGCCTGAGTGAAAATATTATTCCAAATTATGTTCAATTAAAAACTAAATCAACATCAAGAGCTGCGCTAAAAGCATTAAAAAGAGGGAAAATAATATGGATAAAAGAAGAAATTAACAGTTTATATGCAAAAATGAATATAATAGTCAGATCAATTGAAGATATTAGAACAGAAATCAAATTAACATTTCACCAAGAGACCATTGAAGAAATTGATATTAATACACAGCAATGGATCAAACCTATTATTTTAAAGAAAAAACAGGTTCATCTTAATAAGATTAATAAATTGATTAACTCACAGGAAGACAATAATTCAAAAAACTATACATTTGATGATAATGAAGATTTCTACCCAAGAATAAAAAAACTTATCATCTATCCAATTTAATGCTGAGGAGTTGGCCCTATTGGACAAATCACTCAAATATAATATAAATCTGGACCATAAAATTCAAACAATCAAAGATGATCTAATCAATTTAGAAACAGCCATAAAGAAAACAGACACAGAACTCCAAGAACCTTTCCGATACAATCTTATCCATGAACTAAACAAAAGTAATTTAAAAGTACAAAATCCTAAATCAATAAAAACGTCAAACAATGATATGAAGTTAGTAACATCCATATCAAGAAAACTAAAAGAAAATAATTGTATAATATCAAAGGCTGACAAAGGGAATACTGTAGTAGTTATCGACAGTCAAACATATCAAGAAAAAGTTGAAACATTCATTGACAGCAACAAAATTAAAAATTTAAAAAAAGGATCCAACTCAAGAATACACAAAACTTATAAATGCCACAATAAGTAAATGCAAAAGTTTATCAAAAGCAGAACAATACCAACTCAAAATGACAAATCCAAAAGCTCCTACTCTAAAAGGTCAACCAAAGACACATAAACCAGATATTCCAATTAGGCCAGTAGTAAACTTTCGTAACTCTCCTACTTACAAGGTATGTAAATTTTTAAATAACAAAATAAAAACCCACATACATTTTGAAAATAATTACAGTATATCAAATTCAAGTAATCTGGCAAATCAAATTCGAGATATTCAAATTCCATTAAACTCTTTCTTCATTTCTTTTGATGTTAACAACATGTACTCAAACATTCCAAAACAAGAAACAATTCAAATCCTAAAAGATAATCTAATAAAATACAGTAAACTAGATATGAATGAAATTGACGATATCTTATCATTGACAAAAGCAACTGTTAATCAAAATTATTTTCAATACAATAAGGACTTTTACAAACAAGAAGATGGGTTGGCAATGGGATCTCCTCTTTCAGGCCTTCTTGCAAATATATATATGCAACATTTAGAAAAGAACAAAATAATGAGTGACACTAATCCATTTAAAGACAAAATAATTTATTGGTTTAGATATGTGGATGATATATTATGTCTTTTCAATGGAGATGAGAACCAGGCAGAACACTTTTTAACATTTCTCAACTCTATATCACCAACAATTAAGTTTTCTAAAGAAATCCAAAAAGTCAAAATTAACTTTCTTGATATAAGTATTTCTAATCTTAATGGAAAGCACTCATTTGAAATTTATAGAAAAACAACCCAAACAGATCTTCTAATACCATCATCCTCTAACCATCCTTGGAAATACAAATTAGCAGCATTTCACTCAATGGTAAACAGAATGTTAAATATACCAATGAGTGATGAAAATAAAAATAAAGAAATAAAAATAATAAAAATACCTAGCTGTCAAAAATGGATATCAACCCCAAATTGTAGACAAAATGATTAAGAAGAAAACAAGAAAAATTAATAAAACCAACAAAATACTACCTAATCATAATACTACAGAAATTCAAAAATATATGTGTGTACCATTCAATACTAAATTAAACAAAGCTATTCGAAAAACCTTTCAAAATTCAAAATTCTCCATCAGTCACCAAACAAGAAATAATACATTTAAACTTATTGAAAAAAAAATTAACCAAAATGATGACAAACAGGAATTATACAAACAATCTGGAGTATACAAAATTAACTGTAGTGACTGTGAAAGCTATTATATTGGGCAAACTGGAAGAAATTTTAATAAAAGGTTTAAAGAACACATACAAGCTTTAAAAACAAATAACATGTCTACAATAAAATCAAATTTTGCTGAACACCTATTGGAGACTGACCATAACTACACAAATATTGAAAAGAACATGGAAATTTTAGATATCGAAAGGAAAGGAGAGAAATTAAACACAAAAGAAGAATTACACATTTATCTAAATTATAATAAAGATCCTCATAACATTTTAAATAGTAATCTGAAAAATAAGACAAATCCAATTTTTGAAAAAATTAAAATATTAAATACAGATTACTAATAAGAAAATTACAACTGTGTCATTTAAATTTAACATATGTTTAAAAGGTCCACATGTGTATATCTAATTGTTTATTATTTATTTATTTATTTATTTAGAGGTTAATGTACACTGAAGATGGTTAAAAAACCGAAACACGTGTATGTAATAAAAAGTTTTAATTTAAAGGGTTTTAGTTATTTTCATTACATTAATATAAATAGATAACCCTATAAGTGGAGTTAATAACATAACAAATATGACTAACAACCAATACATTGTCCACAAATACAAATACCTCTCACTTAAGTTGGCAAAGGTAAGAGAAGATATACAGTTTAATAAGTTATGCCTGAGTGAAAATATTATTCCAAATTATGTTCAATTAAAAACTAAATCAACATCAAGAGCTGCGCTAAAAGCATTAAAAAGAGGGAAAATAATATGGATAAAAGAAGAAATTAACAGTTTATATGCAAAAATGAATATAATAGTCAGATCAATTGAAGATATTAGAACAGAAATCAAATTAACATTTCACCAAGAGACCATTGAAGAAATTGATATTAATACACAGCAATGGATCAAACCTATTATTTTAAAGAAAAAAAAACAGGTTCATCTTAATAAGATTAATAAATTGATTAACTCACAGGAAGACAATAATTCAAAAAACTATACATTTGATGATAATGAAGATTTCTACCCAAGAATAAAAAACTTATCATCTATCCAATTTAATGCTGAGGAGTTGGCCCTATTGGACAAATCACTCAAATATAATATAAATCTGGACCATAAAATTCAAACAATCAAAGATGATCTAATCAATTTAGAAACAGCCATAAAGAAAACAGACACAGAACTCCAAGAACCTTTCCGATACAATCTTATCCATGAACTAAACAAAAGTAATTTAAAAGTACAAAATCCTAAATCAATAAAAACGTCAAACAATGATATGAAGTTAGTAACATCCATATCAAGAAAACTAAAAGAAAATAATTGTATAATATCAAAGGCTGACAAAGGGAATACTGTAGTAGTTATCGACAGTCAAACATATCAAGAAAAAGTTGAAACATTCATTGACAGCAACAAAATTAAAAATTTAAAAAAAGGATCCAACTCAAGAATACACAAAACTTATAAATGCCACAATAAGTAAATGCAAAAGTTTATCAAAAGCAGAACAATACCAACTCAAAATGACAAATCCAAAAGCTCCTACTCTAAAAGGTCAACCAAAGACACATAAACCAGATATTCCAATTAGGCCAGTAGTAAACTTTCGTAACTCTCCTACTTACAAGGTATGTAAATTTTTTAAATAACAAAATAAAAACCCACATACATTTTGAAAATAATTACAGTATATCAAATTCAAGTAATCTGGCAAATCAAATTCGAGATATTCAAATTCCATTAAACTCTTTCTTCATTTCTTTTGATGTTAACAACATGTACTCAAACATTCCAAAACAAGAAACAATTCAAATCCTAAAAGATAATCTAATAAAATACAGTAAACTAGATATGAATGAAATTGACGATATCTTATCATTGACAAAAACAACTGTTAATCAAAATTATTTTCAATACAATAAGGACTTTTACAAACAAGAAGATGGGTTGGCAATGGGATCTCCTCTTTCAGGCCTTCTTGCAAAATATATATATATGCAACATTTAGAAAAGAACAAAATAATGAGTGACACTAATCCATTTAAAGACAAAATAATTTATTGGTTTAGATATGTGGATGATATATTATGTCTTTTCAATGGAGATGAGAACCAGGCAGAACACTTTTTAACATTTCTCAACTCTATATCACCAACAATTAAGTTTTCTAAAGAAATCCAAAAAGTCAAAATTAACTTTCTTGATATAAGTATTTCTAATCTTAATGGAAAGCACTCATTTGAAATTTATAGAAAAACAACCCAAACAGATCTTCTAATACCATCATCCTCTAACCATCCTTGGAAATACAAATTAGCAGCATTTCACTCAATGGTAAACAGAATGTTAAATATACCAATGAGTGATGAAAATAAAAATAAAGAAATAAAAATAATAAAATACCTAGCTGTCAAAAATGGATATCAACCCCAAATTGTAGACAAAATGATTAAGAAGAAAAACAAGAAAAATTAATAAAACCAACAAAATACTACCTAATCATAATACTACAGAAATTCAAAAATATATATGTGTGTACCATTCAATACTAAATTAAACAAAGCTATTCGAAAAACCTTTCAAAATTCAAAATTTCTCCATCAGTCACCAAACAAGAAATAATACATTTAAACTTATTGAAAACAAAATTAACCAAAATGATGACAAACAGGAATTATACAAACAATCTGGAGTATACAAAATTAACTGTAGTGACTGTGAAAGCTATTATATTGGGCAAACTGGAAGAAATTTTAATAAAAGGTTTAAAGAACACATACAAGCTTTAAAAACAAATAACATGTCTACAATAAAATCAAATTTTGCTGAACACCTATTGGAGACTGACCATAACTACACAAATATTGAAAAGAACATGGAAATTTTAGATATCGAAAGGAAAGGAGAGAAGTTAAACACAAAAGAAGAATTACACATTTATCTAAATTATAATAAAGATCCTCATAACATTTTAAATAGTAATCTGAAAAATAAGACAAATCCAATTTTTGAAAAAATTAAAAATATTAAATACAAATTACTAATAAGAAAATTACAACTGTGTCATTTAAATTTAACATATGTTTAAAAGGTCCACATGTGTATATCTAATTGTTTATTATTTATTTATTTATTTATTTAGAGGTTAATGTACACTGAAGATGGTTAAAAACCGAAACACGTGTATGTAATAAAAAGTTTTAATTTAAAGGGTTTTAGTTATTTTCATTACATTAATATAAATAGATAACCCTATAAGTGGAGTTAATAACATAACAAATATGACTAACAACCAATACATTGTCCACAAATACAAATACCTCTCACTTAAGTTGGCAAAGGTAAGAGAAGATATACAGTTTAATAAGTTATGCCTGAGTGAAAATATTATTCCAAATTATGTTCAATTAAAAACTAAATCAACATCAAGAGCTGCGCTAAAAGCATTAAAAAGAGGGAAAATAATATGGATAAAAGAAGAAATTAACAGTTTATATGCAAAAATGAATATAATAGTCAGATCAATTGAAGATATTAGAACAGAAATCAAATTAACATTTCACCAAGAGACCATTGAAGAAATTGATATTAATACACAGCAATGGATCAAACCTATTATTTTAAAGAAAAAACAGGTTCATCTTAATAAGATTAATAAATTGATTAACTCACAGGAAGACAATAATTCAAAAAACTATACATTTGATGATAATGAAGATTTCTACCCAAGAATAAAAAACTTATCATCTATCCAATTTAATGCTGAGGAGTTGGCCCTATTGGACAAATCACTCAAATATAATATAAATCTGGACCATAAAATTCAAACAATCAAAGATGATCTAATCAATTTAGAAACAGCCATAAAGAAAACAGACACAGAACTCCAAGAACCTTTCCGATACAATCTTATCCATGAACTAAACAAAAGTAATTTAAAAGTACAAAATCCTAAATCAATAAAAACGTCAAACAATGATATGAAGTTAGTAACATCCATATCAAGAAAACTAAAAGAAAATAATTGTATAATATCAAAGGCTGACAAAGGGAATACTGTAGTAGTTATCGACAGTCAAACATATCAAGAAAAAGTTGAAACATTCATTGACAGCAACAAAATTAAAAATTTAAAAAAGGATCCAACTCAAGAATACACAAAACTTATAAATGCCACAATAAGTAAATGCAAAAGTTTATCAAAAGCAGAACAATACCAACTCAAAATGACAAATCCAAAAGCTCCTACTCTAAAAGGTCAACCAAAGACACATAAACCAGATATTCCAATTAGGCCAGTAGTAAACTTTCGTAACTCTCCTACTTACAAGGTATGTAAATTTTTAAATAACAAAATAAAAACCCACATACATTTTGAAAATAATTACAGTATATCAAATTCAAGTAATCTGGCAAATCAAATTCGAGATATTCAAATTCCATTAAACTCTTTCTTCATTTCTTTTGATGTTAACAACATGTACTCAAACATTCCAAAACAAGAAACAATTCAAATCCTAAAAGATAATCTAATAAAATACAGTAAACTAGATATGAATGAAATTGAAGATATCTTATCATTGACAAAAGCAACTGTTAATCAAAATTATTTTCAATACAATAAGGACTTTTACAAACAAGAAGATGGGTTGGCAATGGGATCTCCTCTTTCAGGCCTTCTTGCAAATATATATATATGCAACATTTAGAAAAGAACAAAATAATGAGTGACACTAATCCATTTAAAGACAAAATAATTTATTGGTTTAGATATGTGGATGATATATTATGTCTTTTCAATGGAGATGAGAACCAGGCAGAACACTTTTTAACATTTCTCAACTCTATATCACCAACAATTAAGTTTTCTAAAGAAATCCAAAAAGTCAAAATTAACTTTCTTGATATAAGTATTTCTAATCTTAATGGAAAGCACTCATTTGAAATTTATAGAAAAACAACCCAAACAGATCTTCTAATACCATCATCCTCTAACCATCCTTGGAAATACAAATTAGCAGCATTTCACTCAATGGTAAACAGAATGTTAAATATACCAATGAGTGATGAAAATAAAAATAAAGAAATAAAAATAATAAAATACCTAGCTGTCAAAAATGGATATCAACCCCAAATTGTAGACAAAATGATTAAGAAGAAAACAAGAAAAATTAATAAAACCAACAAAATACTACCTAATCATAATACTACAGAAATTCAAAAATATATGTGTGTACCATTCAATACTAAATTAAACAAAGCTATTCGAAAAACCTTTCAAAATTCAAAATTCTCCATCAGTCACCAAACAAGAAATAATACATTTAAACTTATTGAAAACAAAATTAACCAAAATGATGACAAACAGGAATTATACAAACAATCTGGAGTATACAAAATTAACTGTAGTGACTGTGAAAGCTATTATATTGGGCAAACTGGAAGAAATTTTAATAAAAGGTTTAAAGAACACATACAAGCTTTAAAAACAAATAACATGTCTACAATAAAATCAAATTTTGCTGAACACCTATTGGAGACTGACCATAACTACACAAATATTGAAAAGAACATGGAAATTTTAGATATCGAAAGGAAAGGAGAGAAGTTAAACACAAAAGAAGAATTACACATTTATCTAAATTATAATAAAGATCCTCATAACATTTTAAATAGTAATCTGAAAAATAAGACAAATCCAATTTTTGAAAAAATTAAAATATTAAATACAGATTACTAATAAGAAAATTACAACTGTGTCATTTAAATTTAACATATGTTTAAAAGGTCCACATGTGTATATCTAATTGTTTATTATTTATTTATTTATTTAGAGGTTAATGTACACTGAAGATGGTTAAAAACCGAAACACGTGTATGTAATAAAAAGTTTTAATTTAAAGGGTTTTAGTTATTTTCATTACATTAATATAAATAGATAACCCTATAAGTGGAGTTAATAACATAACAAATATGACTAACAACCAATACATTGTCCACAAATACAAATACCTCTCACTTAAGTTGGCAAAGGTAAGAGAAGATATACAGTTTAATAAGTTATGCCTGAGTGAAAATATTATTCCAAATTATGTTCAATTAAAAACTAAATCAACATCAAGAGCTGCGCTAAAAGCATTAAAAAGAGGGAAAATAATATGGATAAAAGAAGAAATTAACAGTTTATATGCAAAAATGAATATAATAGTCAGATCAATTGAAGATATTAGAACAGAAATCAAATTAACATTTCACCAAGAGACCATTGAAGAAATTGATATTAATACACAGCAATGGATCAAACCTATTATTTTAAAGAAAAAAACAGGTTCATCTTAATAAGATTAATAAATTGATTAACTCACAGGAAGACAATAATTCAAAAAACTATACATTTGATGATAATGAAGATTTCTACCCAAGAATAAAAAACTTATCATCTATCCAATTTAATGCTGAGGAGTTGGCCCTATTGGACAAATCACTCAAATATAATATAAATCTGGACCATAAAATTCAAACAATCAAAGATGATCTAATCAATTTAGAAACAGCCATAAAGAAAACAGACACAGAACTCCAAGAACCTTTCCGATACAATCTTATCCATGAACTAAACAAAAGTAATTTAAAAGTACAAAATCCTAAATCAATAAAAACGTCAAACAATGATATGAAGTTAGTAACATCCATATCAAGAAAACTAAAAGAAAATAATTGTATAATATCAAAGGCTGACAAAGGGAATACTGTAGTAGTTATCGACAGTCAAACATATCAAGAAAAAGTTGAAACATTCATTGACAGCAACAAAATTAAAAATTTAAAAAAGGATCCAACTCAAGAATACACAAAACTTATAAATGCCACAATAAGTAAATGCAAAAGTTTATCAAAAGCAGAACAATACCAACTCAAAATGACAAATCCAAAAGCTCCTACTCTAAAAGGTCAACCAAAGACACATAAACCAGATATTCCAATTAGGCCAGTAGTAAACTTTCGTAACTCTCCTACTTACAAGGTATGTAAATTTTTAAATAACAAAATAAAAACCCACATACATTTTGAAAATAATTACAGTATATCAAATTCAAGTAATCTGGCAAATCAAATTCGAGATATTCAAATTCCATTAAACTCTTTCTTCATTTCTTTTGATGTTAACAACATGTACTCAAACATTCCAAAACAAGAAACAATTCAAATCCTAAAAGATAATCTAATAAAATACAGTAAACTAGATATGAATGAAATTGAAGATATCTTATCATTGACAAAAGCAACTGTTAATCAAAATTATTTTCAATACAATAAGGACTTTTACAAACAAGAAGATGGGTTGGCAATGGGATCTCCTCTTTCAGGCCTTCTTGCAAATATATATATGCAACATTTAGAAAAGAACAAAATAATGAGTGACACTAATCCATTTAAAGACAAAATAATTTATTGGTTTAGATATGTGGATGATATATTATGTCTTTTCAATGGAGATGAGAACCAGGCAGAACACTTTTTAACATTTCTCAACTCTATATCACCAACAATTAAGTTTTCTAAAGAAATCCAAAAAGTCAAAATTAACTTTCTTGATATAAGTATTTCTAATCTTAATGGAAAGCACTCATTTGAAATTTATAGAAAAACAACCCAAACAGATCTTCTAATACCATCATCCTCTAACCATCCTTGGAAATACAAATTAGCAGCATTTCACTCAATGGTAAACAGAATGTTAAATATACCAATGAGTGATGAAAATAAAAATAAAGAAATAAAAATAATAAAATACCTAGCTGTCAAAAATGGATATCAACCCCAAATTGTAGACAAAATGATTAAGAAGAAAACAAGAAAAATTAATAAAACCAACAAAATACTACCTAATCATAATACTACAGAAATTCAAAAATATATGTGTGTACCATTCAATACTAAATTAAACAAAGCTATTCGAAAAACCTTTCAAAATTCAAAATTCTCCATCAGTCACCAAACAAGAAATAATACATTTAAACTTATTGAAAACAAAATTAACCAAAATGATGACAAACAGGAATTATACAAACAATCTGGAGTATACAAAATTAACTGTAGTGACTGTGAAAGCTATTATATTGGGCAAACTGGAAGAAATTTTAATAAAAGGTTTAAAGAACACATACAAGCTTTAAAAACAAATAACATGTCTACAATAAAATCAAATTTTGCTGAACACCTATTGGAGACTGACCATAACTACACAAATATTGAAAAGAACATGGAAATTTTAGATATCGAAAGGAAAGGAGAGAAGTTAAACACAAAAGAAGAATTACACATTTATCTAAATTATAATAAAGATCCTCATAACATTTTAAATAGTAATCTGAAAAATAAGACAAATCCAATTTTTGAAAAAATTAAAATATTAAATACAGATTACTAATAAGAAAATTACAACTGTGTCATTTAAATTTAACATATGTTTAAAAGGTCCACATGTGTATATCTAATTGTTTATTATTTATTTATTTAGAGGTTAATGTACACTGAAGATGGTTAAAAACCGAAACACGTGTATGTAATAAAAAGTTTTAATTTAAAGGGTTTTAGTTATTTTCATTACATTAATATAAATAGATAACCCTATAAGTGGAGTTAATAACATAACAAATATGACTAACAACCAATACATTGTCCACAAATACAAATACCTCTCACTTAAGTTGGCAAAGGTAAGAGAAGATATACAGTTTTAATAAGTTATGCCTGAGTGAAAATATTATTCCAAATTATGTTCAATTAAAAACTAAATCAACATCAAGAGCTGCGCTAAAAGCATTAAAAAGAGGGAAAAATAATATGGATAAAAGAAGAAATTAACAGTTTATATGCAAAAATGAATATAATAGTCAGATCAATTGAAGATATTAGAACAGAAATCAAATTAACATTTCACCAAGAGACCATTGAAGAAATTGATATTAATACACAGCAATGGATCAAACCTATTATTTTAAAGAAAAAACAGGTTCATCTTAGTAAGATTAATAAATTGATTAACTCACAGGAAGACAATAATTCAAAAAACTATACATTTGATGATAATGAAGATTTCTACCCAAGAATAAAAAACTTATCATCTATCCAATTTAATGCTGAGGAGTTGGCCCTATTGGACAAATCACTCAAATATAATATAAATCTGGACCATAAAATTCAAACAATCAAAGATGATCTAATCAATTTAGAAACAGCCATAAAGAAAACAGACACAGAACTCCAAGAACCTTTCCGATACAATCTTATCCATGAACTAAACAAAAGTAATTTAAAAGTACAAAATCCTAAATCAATAAAAACGTCAAACAATGATATGAAGTTAGTAACATCCATATCAAGAAAACTAAAAGAAAATAATTGTATAATATCAAAGGCTGACAAAGGGAATACTGTAGTAGTTATCGACAGTCAAACATATCAAGAAAAAGTTGAAACATTCATTGACAGCAACAAAATTAAAAATTTAAAAAAGGATCCAACTCAAGAATACACAAAACTTATAAATGCCACAATAAGTAAATGCAAAAGTTTATCAAAAGCAGAACAATACCAACTCAAAATGACAAATCCAAAAGCTCCTACTCTAAAAGGTCAACCAAAGACACATAAACCAGATATTCCAATTAGGCCAGTAGTAAACTTTCGTAACTCTCCTACTTACAAGGTATGTAAATTTTTAAATAACAAAATAAAAACCCACATACATTATGAAAATAATTACAGTATATCAAATTCAAGTAATCTGGCAAATCAAATTCGAGATATTCAAATTCCATTAAACTCTTTCTTCATTTCTTTTGATGTTAACAACATGTACTCAAACATTCCAAAACAAGAAACAATTCAAATCCTAAAAGATAATCTAATAAAATACAGTAAACTAGATATGAATGAAATTGACGATATCTTATCATTGACAAAAACAACTGTTAATCAAAATTATTTTCAATACAATAAGGACTTTTACAAACAAGAAGATGGGTTGGCAATGGGATCTCCTCTTTCAGGCCTTCTTGCAAATATATATATATGCAACATTTAGAAAAGAACAAAATAATGAGTGACACTAATCCATTTAAAGACAAAATAATTTATTGGTTTAGATATGTGGATGATATATTATGTCTTTTCAATGGAGATGAGAACCAGGCAGAACACTTTTTAACATTTCTCAACTCTATATCACCAACAATTAAGTTTTCTAAAGAAATCCAAAAAGTCAAAATTAACTTTCTTGATATAAGTATTTCTAATTTTAATGGAAAGCACTCATTTGAAATTTATAGAAAAACAACCCAAACAGATCTTCTAATACCATCATCCTCTAACCATCCTTGGAAATACAAATTAGCAGCATTTCACTCAATGGTAAACAGAATGTTAAATATACCAATGAGTGATGAAAATAAAAATAAAAGAAATAAAAATAATAAAATACCTAGCTGTCAAAAATGGATATCAACCCCAAATTGTAGACAAAATGATTAAGAAGAAAACAAGAAAAATTAATAAAACCAACAAAATACTACCTAATCATAATACTACAGAAATTCAAAAATATATGTGTGTACCATTCAATACTAAATTAAACAAAGCTATTCGAAAAACCTTTCAAAATTCAAAATTCTCCATCAGTCACCAAACAAGAAATAATACATTTAAACTTATTGAAAACAAAATTAACCAAAATGATGACAAACAGGAATTATACAAACAATCTGGAGTATACAAAATTAACTGTAGTGACTGTGAAAGCTATTATATTGGGCAAACTGGAAGAAATTTTAATAAAAGGTTTAAAGAACACATACAAGCTTTAAAAACAAATAACATGTCTACAATAAAATCAAATTTTGCTGAACACCTATTGGAGACTGACCATAACTACACAAATATTGAAAAGAACATGGAAATTTTAGATATCGAAAGGAAAGGAGAGAAGTTAAACACAAAAGAAGAATTACACATTTATCTAAATTATAATAAAGATCCTCATAACATTTTAAATAGTAATCTGAAAAATAAGACAAATCCAATTTTTGAAAAAATTAAAATATTAAATACAGATTACTAATAAGAAAATTACAACTGTGTCATTTAAATTTAACATATGTTTAAAAGGTCCACATGTGTATATCTAATTGTTTATTATTTATTTAGAGGTTAATGTACACTGAAGATGGTTAAAAACCGAAACACGTGTATGTAATAAAAAGTTTTAATTTAAAGGGTTTTAGTTATTTTCATTACATTAATATAAATAGATAACCCTATAAGTGGAGTTAATAACATAATATATATATATATATATATATATATATATATATATAATGCAAATTTTTACTATAACTATACTAATTTAGTTAAAGATATTTACCTGTAACGCCCCATATATAAATAGTTACTTCTAGTAAAACGTATGTTAACCATGATTACAGAATTAATATAATATATTGTTATTGGTTACATAATTATAACATTTTATAAGTCACTAATATTTTTTCCAATATGAATAGTTAATCTGACCCGTCACCAACCAATTAATTTAAGGTTTTGAGCCCAGAAACTGGAATCTAATATTATTGCAAAGAAAGATTACAAAGTTACTCTCAAAGTTAGAAGAGAGGAGCTGGAATTGTGCAGCTAGCCTCGTGCGCTGCTGATACAAATAGCTGATTCCAGGGCTAGCTAGCCTTTCACACCGTCCCTAGTCCTTTTTGATTGGCTACGGCCGCTGTGGTGATGCTGAGGCGGTGACCTCTGCTTGACCTGCCGAGCCGGTGGTCGTCAGTCGCGTTCAAAATTATAAGTAGGTAACATCTCGGTCCGCTTTTCTCTCTCTCTATCTCACCTTAGTTAATGTAATATTGTCAAAATCAACTTCTAAATTTAGTTGGTATCTAAATTATTTTATACATTTATTGTAAACCATTAATTAAAAAAACCGATTGTATAGTTCAGTAAAAATTCTAAATTAAACTTATTTTACAGCCACCACGTGAGTACTTCATTTACCTGCGTCTGAACCATCAGAAGTTCCGATTAATGATTTAGCCGGGATTGACGGAGTTACATACCATCATTAAATGCTAAAAAAACAAACAATCATCATATCATTACGTGTTTCGTGCAGTTCATGAGTTTGGGTGTTACGTTGTTTACGTGTTGTTTACATCCTGTGAAATAATGTCGCTTGGGTTCATTATCTCCAGGCTGGACTTTATGGTCTTCAATACGAGTGTTACTTTTATGCGCTCTTGAATCCTGTGCCTGGATATCGCTTCTGTTGATTCTCTTTATTTTGCTCAAAAGTTCTCTTCTCTTCACGCAGTTTGTCTGTTATCACTGAATTACCTTTATTCTGAGTAGCATGTAACATATTTAATTTGAAAATTTCCTAGTGTCGTTTTAATCCTGAAACTTAGGGTAAAATATAACCCAAAAAACCTACTGATATAATTTTTAAACGCTGTTCAATATGCGATAGACTATCATCATTTCAAACCTTCCACTGTATGTAAGACATTTTACACAAGGAAAATTGATTATATTATGTTATATGTACCTAGGGCTAAGAGAAAGAACAATTTTAGTTAAAGAACGGTGGTATTTCAATAGGAAATTCAAATCATATTTCATCTACACATATGAAGACAGACATAGTTATTCCAAACTATACAATAAATCTATTTCAAATCAAATTATGCACACATATGTACAGTATCTTGAGCCTTAGAATATACGAGATAGCAATCGATACATACCACCGAAACCATGGTAAAGTTAAATAGACGTACATAATATAGGTAACTCTTATGAAATCTTTGCTCAGCATATGCATTTCTGTGCACGTAGGATGATTGATTATTATGTATTTTACCTCAGCAGTAGATCCAAATGTGGCTTGAATTACTTTAAAATATTGGTACAATTTAAGTGTAAGATACTAATCTGTTATGAGGTTAATCTTGTGGTTAGCCCATCATGTCTCCTAGACTAAGATAAATGATATTTTCTTTACTTATTTTCAGTGAATAGAGTGCATAAGTGTAAGAAATTGTGTCAATATTTTGTACAGTTGAACTGCTATTTCTTTGCTGGCAGCTAGGACACTCTAAAGCATTGTGAATAAGGGCACTGGAAATAATAAAAGAGATTTCCCTACAAATAGTGTAAGTTCGGGTATACGTCTATTAATTAGTGGCATATTAATTATCGAAGCATATCACTGGGAGTCTAAACAGATTTAAATTCTCTCTCCTTGTCTGCCAACACAATCTCTCAAGAACGAATTGACCTAGAGTCTTAAACTAATTTGCACAAGGCCTCTTTTCTGTATAAGCATATCTCTGCTATAAGCTCCAGTTATGTGATGGTGCATGTGATTTTGCTGAATGTCAGTGATAGTTTGAAGTTTTTTTGTTGAGAAAATGATAGCTATGAGAAAAGTACATAATAAATAATTCTGGAAACAATCGATTATGATTTAGCCTAATTATGACGTCGAAATAAGCATACAGCCTAATGAATATGACTTTAATGGATAGTTACTGAAGCCTGACATGTAACACACGTTTTAGCGTACTTCAACCTTTAGTGTAAGCGTAGTAAAATAACATGATATGATTACTATTCTAAGCCCGTTTATATAAAAACCGGAAATTTAACTAAAAACTATATTTTTATCCAAATTGCGAAAGAGTAATCCACAAAGAACAATGTAAATTGTAATAAGATTAAATAGCCAATTTATTACATATACTACTACCGCAATTTATCCTGCCTTATGGGAAATATAATTATAATATTAAACAGTGATCGCATTTTAAATATAATGTTTATACTTTAATACCATACATAAGTTTTTTATACTTAATATGTCACAGTACTAACATTTTAGTAATGCCAAGCACATTATATAATATTAATAGGAGATATTTCGGCTTAGCTCTTTTAAGTAACAGTATTATCACTGCTGAGATAAGTGATTGTCACTGCAAGATTTTCAGATCCATTTCACATTAATTGACTTTAAGTTTAAAGAGCAGCATTTTAGGGCACTGAAGTTATAATTGAAACAATTAATATTACAAGTAATAATCAAATAATTATAATTTATCAGTAATACTTGTAGATTTTATTCATTTCTCATTGAAATGGATTGTTTCACTCAATGGTCCCAAAATATTTATTGAAGTTTTACAGTTTTTTAGTCCTTGTGGGGAATCTAAATTAAAAACACGATTATTTTTACTATATAAGATAACGCATGGTAGTTTTAATCAAAGAATTGCACATTAAAGTACACATTATTTTAGTGCTCAGAGTCAGATGTTAAAACGTTCAATACAATAGCAACTGGCACTTATAAGCGTGTATGAGTACATCTGCTATAAAACACTATATGGTATATTTGAATTTACCTTATAGCAGAGATATATAACATACTATAATGGGTTATAAAGGTTAATTAGGTCAAAAGACGGTGTAATTACAATACTTTAAATTGACTTTTAGTCCAAGGTATTTTCAGGCTGTATAACCAAATAATTATTACAGATATCAAAGAAATAGATGCATACGTATTTGTGAGAAGCGATCCTGATTTATTTTCTAGTCGCAGCTGTTTCAATTTGCGTAGTACCTATTGTATTTCATTTTCGTTTTATTTCTCTTTACCAATCATTTATAATTGATAAAAATAAAACATCGAAATTTGTAAATATCAGATCATTTTATAAGTGTACAAAATAAACATTTGTATACAAATTATACACATAGCTTTAAACTTTTTGCATTTATCCAGTAAGATAAAGAGATATTGTGACAATCGTGACGCATAGCTAATATTCTGTGATATAAGATATATGTTATAAGTAATTCTTAACAATGTATAAATTAAAGTTAAATAAAAATATATATTAAAAATATTTCACGTTACATCTCATTTCATGTCGTACTTATATTTTTTTAATTTTGGTTGTAATAACAGTTTTTAAATAATAAAAGTGTATATAAACAAATTAACCAAGTGTTGTTGATTTATGTGTAGTCAAGCTAATTTTCAAGCTTAATTAAGCTAACTTTTAATTACTATATTTACAAATATATATTATTATATGATGTTCTTATGCGATCATTGTAACCCATAAAGAGAATATGATACTGATCACTGACTCTCAAATAAAGTTAAATGGAGTAATTTACAACTTAATCGAACTCTGTGTCTCTTTAAAGTGGGGTTTCTCTCAGCCTTAAAAAACAAATTGCTTTTATTTCTTTGCCAAATTAATGGAATTAGGACAATGTTTAAAATGTTATTTTCTGAGTTAAAGGTGTTTTCTGAGTTAGTACATTTTCTGTAGCACATTCTTGATCGGTATATTTAAAAATATTTTCACAGATTTTTTTTAGCTACTTACCAAACGGAAAATTCTAGCTTTAGTTTGTATCTTTATATAAGATAGTGTAGATTTTAGTGTTTTAAAAATACAGATGCAATGTATAACTTGCGTTGTAAGCCTAAAACATAACCATTTAACGTAGAATCTTCATAGTTTGCTTTTCTTAGGATCTTGTAGGATCTTCTTGTGGTTTTTATTACAACTAAAAAACAGTGTATAATTATTACGTGGTGTTATTTTTAAATACATTTTTAAATCATAACTACCAATTAATCATGAAATATAAGGCAGTTAACAGAACTGAACCAAACTAAAAATTTACTTCAAAGATAAGTTTATAAAATAACGCGAAGGCTGCATACTTAAACCATAAATCTCTCAGAAGGTTGAACTGCCTGCTAAATATTGTCAGCCTTGGTTTCATGTTAACATTGTGAGATGTTCAAACCCGTCGCTGTTTAAACTTGATATAATTCTCGAGAAGCTCAGTTAATATGTGATAATTTTAAAGCTGTAAATATGCCTAATAGCTAACAATATTGTGTCACTCATCATAATAATAAAGTATTTAATAGTTTTGTGCAGTAATTAATTTACGTATTTATTTGTTTCTTAAGTAATTTGAATAAAGTCCTTTCCTTTAAGAAAAGACTCTTCACTAGTAGAAAAGCTAAATAAAATCCATCCTACTTCAATTAGTGTGATAACTCAAATTATATTACTATATTATCCATCAATGCAATGAATCACCCAGAGGTTTTCCAGTCACTGATGGAGAAATGTTTCCTTGGAATGTTTATGATATATCTCTGTCTTCCTTTGCAAATGTACCAAAGATTGAAACCCGAAGTAAAATATAATGTAAATATTATGGTACATGAATCCTATGTAACTTAGTTCTGATGATGAGTATACAGCTGAAAATGAATACACTTATCAAGTATACATATACCAGAATAAATAGATTTTAATCGGAAACATTACACTATAAGTAAATATATATAATTATAAATTAATGCAATGAAAAATAACTAAAACCCTTTTTAAAATCTTTTTACTGACATACACGTGTTTCGGTTTTTAACCATCATAAATGTACATTAACCTCTAAATAAATAATATACAATTACTACACTGATTATGGTTAAAAACCGAAACACGTGTATGTCAATAAAAAGATTTTAAAAAGGGTTTTATTCACTTATCGTTACATTATTATATATAGGTATCGCTATAAGTGGAGGTAATAACATACTAATTAGAAATATATAAAATAATTATATATTTATTTATAAATTTAAAATTTATAAATAAATTATAATTATATTTAATTATATATACAGTTAGTAGTAATACGCAGTATGGTTACTTGAGGACTCGAAACTCCGGGACTCAAACCCGTATCTCTCAATTGCTGGGTGAATGTGCTACCATTATACCACAGAGCCCTTACTTTTTACGAATCAATTATATTGTATTTGGCCGTATCTGTCACATATGCGTTTAAATGACCAAACAAACATATGATCTGAAGACTAAATACCTGTGAAATGACTTGTTTAAATATATATATATAAGAATAACACTGATCATCCAAAGACAAACCAGACTTATATTCTATATATATTCCCAATAGTTCTTAGAGCCAGTAAACTGCCAGCCGCATATGGTTGCCCCAGTTCTCAGTGCCCAAGTCTGCTTTTATCAAGTCACCGTGGTAACAAATGATGCGACATGACGTCCTAGTACAGAGTTAGCTGTCCATCACTCTCCAGCAGCAGATATCGACTACGAAATCCATGAATTTTGGATTGGATTTTGCTAAAGAATTGTTCCAAGTACTGAAATTGGAAACAAACTTAAAAAAAATTATATGTTTAAAATAATCAAGATGGCTATGTGAGAAGTAAGGTAGTAATTTGTTGAATTGACTGTTAACTGATTCAAAACTCTGTTGCAGCTGCTAATATACATCTTCTCAAATTGTGAGATTTACAGAGATCAAACTGTTGTCATGCATTGTGTTGGGTACAAAAAATAATATTGGAGTAAATATTAGATATCAGACTATTTAAATATGCAGAAATAGAAAAGGACTTAATATCCAGGTTTGACATATACCTAACATAAGAGTAAGAAAATTATTATATTCGTTTTTTCAAAGTCTAAATAAATTTTTTTTATTTGAATTGTTATAGTACATCAGGTCATAATCATAGCGAAATATTCACTTATGAGTTACAATAATGTAATAAATTTTTATTTGGAGCGATAAATAACGTTTCTACCAACAACAAATGATTTCGTTAATAGAGTGTGAACCCATAATTTGTAACATTACAAGCTCAACATGACAGACTAGGGATATCCGGTAATAAACTGTTTGTTTGTGGCAATAAACCGCCACAAGCAAGTTTGTTTTGAATAACTCACACATACTTCAACTACCAACATGAGAGCTGTAAAGTAATATTCATTTATATGCATATTTTTATTTCTAGCCATAATTTGGTCTTTGAAATGTTGTTTTGTTTATTCCATTTCAAACGAAATTAGTTTTATTGATTCGCTTTAGAATATTGTTAAAAAATTTAAATTACCAATCTCTTTTTAGTTTACAAATTAATGATCTTAAAAAATTAATTATGTATGAAAATAGGATATTTATTTACATGTATCTTATTTTAATCACTAACTACCATGTGCATTACTGTACGGTACGTATTTTAAATATAAAATTTAATAGTTTTAAAACTTTATAATATGAAAATATAGATATTATTTTTAAATATTGCCTAAACAGCTTTTATTCTTACAACTGACATACATTTTATACTTACTCAGTTATATATTAGGGATTTTTCAATTTAAAGCTATAATTTTGTTGATAGTATTCATGGTTATGTTTGTTTTTTTTTATTTTCCTTATTTACAGAAAAAAATTAACATTTTTTCCAAATGCATTCAAGATTATTACTGCTGTCACGCAAGATCATGAAGCCGTCAAGTGTAGGAATTAGTTAAAAAGTCAGTCCAAACCTTGGACCACTTAGAATAGTTTTAAATGTAATCCATATAATTCCTAACTAAAAAAATATATTTAAGATCGTATCAGTGTAAGATTAGATATTTTATTCTTTCTAAAAGTCTTAAGTTTGGACCACTTTTATTTTTGCCAAGAATAATACAAATAATTTTAGGGAAGAGAATGATCTCTTTCAGTTATAATCCTTTCTTTATATTATTAGGGATACGAACATATATACAAAATAGTTATAGGCTTATGCTAAAGTCAGCGTCGTCGATAAATTTAAGAGAGAAGTAATTTTGTCAGTTAAGGTTATGTCACAACATTGGTTTACTCATTCAGTTTAAATATCCATTTTGGTTCAGTCGGAAGGAAAAAAATTCAATATGTGGCTTTCATCTCTAACTTTTATACTAAAGAAGCTTTATTAATTTAAGTGTTTAATTTGTTCATCACTGATATGAGAATAACTGTTAATTTTGAACCGTGTATATAACTTTCAAATATAATGAAAAGTACATATTTTTAGGATAATTTATTACTATATTACTTGAAAATATATTGTTAAATTTTTTATAACATTATAGACGAAGTGCTTAGTCAGTGATGTATATCAGATACTACATGTACTTAGTGGGTAACTAATTTAAATATAATATACAGAGTGTAAAAATGTCCCGCACTGGCTTGATAATTTCTAACGGTTACAGTAAAAGCAGCTAAACAATAAATGGACCTATAAATCTACGATTTGGAGTAACTATAATTTTTTTTGTAATTTCAAAGGGATGATTTTATCTACAACCTGTATTTTTATGAGGCAATATAAATCAAATAAGCAGATTTACAGACTTTTAGAAAACACATAATTTTTATTTGTAGTTCCGTGTGCGTGTGTGTGATTGCTGTATATACTTATATAAATATATATATATATATATATATATACGTGTGTGTGTGTGTGTGTGTGTGTGTGTGTGTGTGTGTGTGTGTGTGTGTGTATATGTGTGTGTGTGTGTGTGTGTGTGTGTGTGTGTGTGTGTGTGTGTGTGTGTGTGTGTGTGTGTGTGTGTGTGTGTGTGTGTGTGTGTGTGTGTGTGTGTGTGTGTGTGTGTGTGTGTGTGTGTGTGTGTGTGTGTGTGTGTGTGTGTGTGTGTGTGTGTGTGTGTGTGTGTGTGTGTGTGTGTGTGTGTGTGTGTGTGTAGTATATATACATAATTATGTATATCAAATATATAATTAAAAAAATGACTATCGCACAAAACTTATAGAACCCAGAGTGATAGAAAGCTGCCATAAACATGCACTGTTTAACGTATTTTCTTAATCATAGCAACAAGGGAAACCTAACAAAAAAATCTGAAAGATAATTTACTTGAAGTTGAGTGTAAATATTATAGCAAATCAAACATTTGCGTGCATATCTGAAGTCAACTAATAGTAATGTAATGTAATTGATATGTAACAGTTCCGTTTTTATACTTTTATAGCCACCATCTTGAAATAGAAGAGATAATGATCAAGTTCAAAAGTAAAAGTTCATTATAATTACATCAGTAAATAAAATTTATATATTCAACGTCTATGCTGGAGTTGACACAGAATTTAGCTGAAAAGTTTTGGCCGTTTGGTTTAAAACTTTTTATTATTTAATACAGATTAAATAATCAAGTTAAACTTAGATAAAGTTCGGCCTTCATACAAGTTTGTTCTGATTCTGAGGATGTAATAAGAAATCTCCTGAAATTCCGTAATGAGGGAGAGTGCTTCTGATATAAAGAAACACAACCACTACGTCTTTAGTATGAGAATAAAACAATGGTAAGAAAAGCTATAATGAAACAACACCGTTAATAAGCAAATGGATTAATTTAAGTAGTTGATTTTCTCATCTAAAAAAACCACACGATGTGTACAGACTATTGAAATAAATCTTGCTTACGCGCCAGTATTATAGAAGTTTACATAGACCAATCTGTAAAGGAGATGTTCCAGGGCAGTTCACATCCACCAACGCTCAAACTAATTGTAACGAATCGGCATGCTCCATTACAGAACTGTAGAACAAGAAGAAAATCTTCACGCTAAAGCACAACTTACTATTGAAATTCGTTTATGCAATTTTTAAAGATGCATGCGGATGGATAGAAGTTGATGTGTGAGGATTAATAAACTAATATATTGTAAATCATATGAAATTCAGTTAAAAAATAATAAAACTGTTATCTTAACCTGCTATAGAAAAACATATCTTTTCATGTTTTACCCAAATCACATGATATTTCATATACAATTACATTTTAAGTCCAAAAATACATTCTGAAACTCAAAACTGCATTTACCTTCAGATTTCAGTTTTATCAACTCCAAATTGCCACTTAAATTGCACTGGAATGATTATGTTATACAAATATTATTATAAACTTTCTTGTTTCAAAACGATTGCAATAGCTTTATGCAATTCTACCCTAGTATATCAAAGGATTCTTTGAAGACTAATACTTATTCGTGTTCTCATTTCCTATAATAGCTCAGCTTGGAACAAATCTTTAAATTTGAAAAATATTAGTTACATGCTATCTTTAATTGGTGTGTACTACTATATGGAAAATAAGATTATGACAAATACCAGTTATGTGCTTTATCTTAGTAAATGGGAATATATTATACAAGAGAAGGTCAACATTACGTATTCCACCTCACACCTCCCTTTAACCAGTTTTTGAAAATTTTATTGTTCAATTAGTCACACACTTGTTTATTAAAAATCTATACTGCATTGCAGGTTAATCAGATGTTTTGTTGTTGATACAATAGATATGTATGCAAAAGGCCTTAGAGGATTGGGAAATATTGCATACTTCCAAGGTATTTCCTTTTGATTGTGGAATTTCCTAGAGTAATAACCAGTAACAGGATACGACGATAAACATGTTCCAAAGCATCTATCCCTTTTACGTATATTTATATATTTAAACTGTCAAATCGTTTTGTATAGTTTAAAAAATTATTTAAAGTTTAACAACTTTAGGTTTTAACTATTTGACAGAATTCTATAAAATTAACCTAATAAATAACTCATTGTTAAATGTTATCAAATTGTATTGTTTTATTACTTTTTTAGTAATTATAGCAATAATTTCCTATATAAAATTGTATATGAGACCATTTTCCACTGTGAGTTGCAACAATTATTGTAATTTGGCATTAGTAACTCTGAATGCGTAAAACAATAAAACCGAGTCGAGTTGGTAAATGTTACGAAACGGGTTATTACATCTGGAATGAAGTTTAGAATTCCAATGCAATATAATTAAAACTAAGAAAGCCTAAATTATACCTCGTTCACATCATTATATCATTATATTGTACACGACTATGTTTCAGTTAAGTTTTAATTGAATCCATTTTATCAAAGGCAAGTGGCAGCTGAGTTTTAGTGACGTAACGGAGTATTTGACGTAAAGTTACTGGGAAATGAGTAAACGTAAACGAGCTTTAATGTGATTGGCAATTGTAACTTATAAGCATCCTTAATTACTTGTATCGTTTTCTAAATACGACATTAAATAAATAACATTCAGGTAATTTCCGTCGTATTAAAAATTGTTAAATGGAAACTTTTGAGAACTGAGCTACGTTGTTTCCTGTAAGCATTTAACATGTAAATTAAACTAATAATGGAACATATTAAGTTGAGGTTTAAGATTCTTTAGCATCCATTGCCTGTTAGAGTTAACAACCCCTAGACCTACGACAGTTTCTATGACAGCACTGAGCCTATTACTTCCCGGCCCTGTAAGTCCACAGTGTCTGATAATCACAGCCTCGAGAGCATCCATCCTCCGATTATCCCCGATCTGTGGGAACTTACGCCCTTTTATACCACCGTCTCTGGCAGCTTCCTGTCTCTAATAACTCCAGGGAATTCGTAAAGATATATTATGCCAATCTAATCTATTATGATCAATCGATGTTATTTTACTCTTTTCATGTTCACGCGTTACAATTTGTAAGATTATAAATATATCCCAAAGGGTAGTAAGATTGGATCTTAAGAACAGCAAGCACAACATAAAATGAAACAACAAAATAAAAGACTATAAATCAATAAAGATTATGTTCACAAACATTATATAAGGATTTCATAAACTTATTTATTAAATATCAACCATTAAGTGCACATTTATATTTATTATTTTAACTTTTAGAGTATTGTCAATTTTACCAATGCGTTTTCTAATTATTACATATTAAATTGAACTTTTATTTATGTATCTTTAAATTAATGTCAGTGTCAGAAAAGTCTTTCTTAATAAGGAATGTCTTAATAAACAATTCGTAACTTATAATATAAGGTAAATCCAATGTGGAGTACACATGTATTGTTATGTGTAAGTATTAATCATAGATATTTCATACTGCGTTCAATAAAGTGTAAAAAATGTAAAATAAAAAAAAATATTCTAGTAAATTAGACAGAGAGAAGTGTAAGATAACATTGCCTGCATCAGTAATAACCGAGAGGAACAGATTTCTTTATTTTTTTATCCGTAACGTAAAAAAATAAATTTATTTGCAATATAATCTCTTTTCACGTAGATACCTTGGATAATAATAAACACTAACTCGTTTATTTAATGTAGGTAATTGAACTATCAATTTGCTATGTATGCTTATTTCTAAACTTTTTTTAATACGAATGACTTGTCTCTATAGATATTTTGAATCAAACACTCGGTATAAACTGTATAGTTCATTTCACCTAAATAAGTTAGGGCAACTAGTCCTAGTTTATTTACAGCACACTACTGTCCGATTTATGTACATGTACATAAATATTACATTACATGCAAAAAATTCATTGCCTTTAAATACATTATCTGAGCAGTTACCTATTCAGACCCAAATGATGCGACTTAGGAATAAAACTATATTTAAAAGAAGAAAACAATTTAGAAACTTAGTTTTAACACAGTATGGAATAAAAGATTTCATGGTTAAACGTTTACGATAGTATAACTCATACTCGGTATACAGAATTGATATTTGACAAAAACTGACAAATATCAATAAAATATATATATATATATACATTTAGGTATATATATATATATATATATATATATATATATATATATATATATATACATTTATTAAAACTTGTATAAGGGGTAATAGCCTAATTTAATTTCAATAAACATTTAATCGCAAAAAGTACTTGCTCCGCCGGGACTCGAACCCGGATCTTTCACTTGCCGGGTGAATGTTCTACTATTAAACCACAGTGCCCTCCCTTTTTCCTATTCAAATGGGAGATCCGGGTTCGAGTCCCAGCGGAGGAAGTACTTTTTGCGATTCAATTTTTATTGAAATTATATATATATTGCAACAATATGTATTCTTCATTTGCCCGTACCCTTGCATAAGTATAAAAGTGTTTATTCAATATAATATAAGCTAATGAATACGATAAATGCCTAAAATATTTAAACTAAACGTGGTACAAAAGGATGTACTTGCACTTAGTTTTGATGGGGTTCTTACGCTGTTAGTTAAGGAAGTATACAGTGATCCGTTATAACTAAATATTCACATTGCAACTAATTTGAGATACATTGTTACAAATAAGGTTTTTATTCTTACAACATTTTTTGTTTTTTAAGTGTTTAGTTTTTTTTAAGTATGATATTTTCTAAAATTGTTTAAGTACTTCGATTATATCAATATGTCACCATTTAGAATGTATCTAACTACTACTTGTAGTTTCTTACACTCTTCCGACTTAGAAGTATAAAGAAATTTTAAGCTTAAACATCTGGTCTATTACGGGTTAAATTTAGTCCTTAAAAATAAAAATAAAGGATCTAATTCATATCGGACCTAACATTGAAACTCGTATCAATATTGCCTCAGACGGGTTGTTTGTATTGCTAGAGTTAATGGTCGGCTGACTCGCTATCCATCATCGTTTGTAGGTACCAATCAACGATTCATCAAACGTTGTTATTATAAATCGGCCTTTGTGATGTGTCTCTATCTAGAGTTATTCTACAATACAGTACATATTTTTTTTTACAACAAACTTTATATTTTAAAAGCTTCTTTTATCACGACAAATTAAAAAAAAGTCTGGATTTTTATAGTGCCAATTTACGATAGATAAACCATCAAGTATACTGATCTAAAATGTCAGATAACTCTCGTATATGTTTTAAGTGTTACAAGTGAAACCTATTTATCCAGTTAGTTGCTTTATCTCTTTTCAAGCTTGAATGGTAGCAAAGAAGGATTCAACTCATAAAATATATAAAATGTAATAACATAAATTAAATGTATACTAAATGTAATATACCTACAAGCGTACATAACTTTTCTACATTCAGGACATAAAACTCATTATAATCTTTTATAGCCAATATTTGACAAACACTACAGCATAAGGCTTTTACAACTTCTTTCTCAATGATTCATATAGTATGTCACGTTGAAGTAAGTGTTTTAATTTTTATTTAGTTAAATTTATTATAATAAAAATACACATAAAGCAATACACGTTTTTCGTATAATGAATATAAACATCCTTTGTTTTAATCGTTATCATGTGGCGTTTGCCACTTTATTTTGTTGGCCGTTGGACGGGCCGGGAGCTGTTTCCCTACAGCTGGTCGAGTCGTCTGTTTTTTTCCTGATGGTTTATCTCTATTTCTAGATGTTTCTGTCGAATTCTGCCTGTTTGATTGGTTCTAGTTTTCAGGTTTCTAGATATCTGGAATTAGGTTTCTTGTTCTCTTCTCTTCTGGCTTCCGTAGGGCGAGGACATATTAGAGTCTCTGTGGTCGGAGTTTTATGATCAAAGCTGGCTGCCCGCTCCCTCGACGAACCGGCACGGTGTTTTGGTGTTAATATCGTGGGCCCTACCTTCCAATCATCGTTTCATGACCTCGTTTAATTAATTAGGACCCAGTCGTTCCAAATTCAGTGTACGAATTTCGTCGCAAATTGGTAGCAGAGCGTGGTTTGAAATGGAAGGCTAGGCTTGCCGGTGGGAGCGAAAGAATTCTACACAACTATGAGAGCTAAGTCCTGGTTTTAAGTTTTTTTAAGGGGTAGATGTTTTCTAAATTTTTTTAGTTTTCTAAATTTTCCTTACTGTCTTTTTTACTCAAATGTAGATACCTTTCCGAAGTAGCATGTTTTTAATGTGCAGGTCTGAGCCAAGCAGTTCTTGCAACCAACTGCTACCTAAGCCTATTTCTATAATAATTCAAAATGTTGAGTTTCAGTATTTCATAAACTTTAGTAACTTGTTCTCACTAATTATTTAGGCATAGGTAATTGGTTGATATTTTTCAAGCTTAAAATTTACTTTAAACCAAATTAATAATTTTTTTTCTGACCTAGTTTAACTCTTAACCTATCTTTTATACCACCTACAGTGTAGCCTCTTGCTTTAAACAAACCTTGTACTTAATTATTTGTACTTTTTAAACTTACCTAGCACCTTTTGGTCTATTAATTTTAGCTTTGGCTCAGATGGGGGCGAGAGAAGTCGAAGAGAAGGGCAGATGCAGTTGGTGGCCATTTATTGCACTGCAGCCTATGAATAGCCTACTATTTATTTTTAAAGTTTTTAGCTTTATGGTTACTATTTAATACCCTCATTCAGTTTCACCAGATTATCGACTATGGGTTTTGGCTTATAATGAAAAGTTTCCTGTTTTTTTTATATAAATTGCATTCCTTTCCAATCTTTCACCTCCTCATCTGAATAATTAAAATTTTAACCTCTCCACACCATCCCTTAGTTCCAAATGCAATTTATTGATGTTATACATACCTGATTTATTTAGTTATTTTATTTATTCTTCCAGCGGAATTATACCACTTGTACGTGTAATAAGTTAATAAGAGTTTACATTTTTAATAGCACTAATATGATGATTTTTGTCTACTGTGTTGAATTTATTCCAGTTTTACAATGTAATGTTAGTGTACACACAAGGTAAGTGAAGTGTTTAACTAATAAATTTATCTGATAATTTTTCTACTTAGAACTATGTCAAACTTTTATGTGGGCCTATGCTATTTGAATGTTCAGGGCAATTCAAACTTAAAGGGTTGATTTATTCTAACAGTTTGCAATTTTTTCTAAACCTTCTTCAAAACTTTAATGTTATTGTAAAAATTATTCTTTTATAGTCTATTATTGAACGCTTTTTGGTTCTTTTGACTAGTGCCTGTTTAATTTAAAAAGTTAAACTTAATATAGAGTACACCTTTAGTTTCAAATATTAATAAAAATAACATAGGCCTAGGTTTGTTTTGTAATTATTATGAAGTTGCAGCTTGGGGTTGGATTTGACGTGCTGACATACAAATAAGTGGTTTAATTACTTACAAAACTAAACTTTTCTTTCCAAAATGTTGAAACATCCTTCTTTTGAAAACTTTTAAAACTGTAGTTTGCCACCTTGAGGGTTCACTGTTAGTAAAAAAAAAATTATAGGTAAAAAAAAAACTTTATGAAATACCAAACCCTAGTGGACTCTTTGGATTGATTGATATGTCAGCTTGCTTGATTCAACTTCGGGTGTTTAACTTACCTAATCTTCAGTTTAGGCTAATTTAAACCTTAAGTAGTTTAATTTATTTTTTACCTTTGGTGTTTGCTTTCTAAATTTTTAATTTTTCACTAGGGGTTTTTTTGGATTCGTGGTCTCAAAAGAGATTTTTTGGGGGTGTTCTAAATTACTTACAGTTTAAAGAGAGAGTTTACTATTTAGACTTGTGTCTTATTCAATTGGGCCTTGTTGAACTTTATGTAGTTACCTGTAGCGCTACTATACGCCTTGCACCACATATTTTATTTTACACTTTCTACGGTACAGTTTGCTCTTGCTTTTAATTAAAATTTTTTTGTTTACTTTGTTTCACTCTCTTAATCTTTTAGGATTTGAAAGGTGTTTTGTTAAGGTTTTTTTTAATACTTTGAACTTTCACTACCTGGTAGAGAGGGAACAAATTTGAGTCTACCCCCTCTGATGGCAACCGACATTTTTTGTTCTGAAAGCCAAACTTGTTGATTTTATTTTCTGCCAACGCCTGTTAGTGATACTGGAAGTTGATTTCATGGTAATAATAAGGCATTGTACTATATGCTTTTATTTATTGTAATTCTATAAATTGTAATAGTTTTTTTTACAACTTGTACTTTTTAAACACACTACAGTAAAATTTGCCCTTATGTTTTTCTTAAAATTTTTTGCTGTGACATTGAGGTGTCCCAAGTCAGGGAAACTTATTAGGTCGGCCCATGTCTCCCACCTGAAGAATTATTTTGGGCCTATCTAAGACCAAAGCTCCGCTGCCGGGACGTTTATATGGATAGTTTAGGGCATAGTGATGTTAGTTTAGTTTTTTCTGTCTCCTTCTTCTTCTTCTTCTTCTCTTCCTTACACCACATTAACACTCTGATACTTTTACTCCTCTTCCTTTACAGTACATATACACGGGGGGATCGGGGTTAGCATTGGCTGTTTAGAGAATTTTTTTTTTGCTTCGGCAATTTTTCTAGGCTTGTGAAGGAAACAGGATTTTTCCGGACATTTGCCATCGTTCAGTGAAACAAGAAAACAGTAACACTACGTTTCGAGATCTGCAATCTGATCTCTTCTTCAGGTAAAGAACTAACCTAATACATAATTACAAACTAAGTTAAAATAAACAAATCTTACTAAAGCGTTGTGGCACGCCTAAGTCAGGAATCACAACCTACATGTTGTTGTCAACTTCACTAACACTAAAGACATGCACTTAATACAAAACTATACAAAACACTAATCATTAAAAGTAAACTACGGAAACAGGTCACAATGCGTCTTCACTCGTCTACTGACCACCTACGACTGACCAGAGGGACTAGCCAATGGCAATCGTGACGGCTGGCTACAACAAGATGGCGGAAATACAAGGGAAGGGGAACAGGAATGGGCCCTTTCGTTATTATTGGTTCATGCGAGATGAACTTCTTAAAACCATATTGTGACTCCGCATTGGTTTAATACAAATATCCGATCCGTTTGATACTTTTGGTTTTCTCTTTAGTTCATTTTTTAGAATTGGCAACCAAAGCGGCCTAATCTCGACTGATGGTTGAGTGATTGGTTGGTCTGCCAATTTAATGTATGTTGCCTCAATTAATTTCCTTTTGAAGAAATGTGGTTTCCCGATGTATTATGTGGGCTTCATCCCAATTCATATGATGGTCTTCGGACCAACAATGGTGTGCAATTTTTGACTTTTCTGTGAAACCCTTTCTCGTGTTTTCTTTGTGTTCTTTTATCCTTACGTTTAGTGGTCTTTTTGTCTCGCCTATGTATTCCCTATTGCAGCTACATTTTATACTGTAAACACAGTTTTTGGAATCCTGTGTGCCATTTTTTTGTTTTGTTTTTACGAGACTTTGTCTAAGAGTGTTGTGTGTTTTGAACGCGGTTCTAATGTTGTACTTTCTACCTACTCTTCTAATTTTCTCCGATAATCCCGGCACATAAGGGATTGACATAAACGCAAATTTATCACAAATCTGTTTTTCTGACTCAGGAATGATTCTTCTGGTTCGTTTGCACTTGTTAATTACTAATTGAGGGTATCCATTGCTTCTGAGATCCGATTCAATTTTCTTAAATTCTTCTTTTAGTCCATCTTTATCTGAGCACAAGCTCTTTGCTCTATCAAACAACGAGTAGGCTACTCCTTCTTTGACAGATTTTTGATGGTTGGATTGATAATTTAAATATTTTCCTGTGTGTGTTATCTTTCGAAAAACAGTTGTCTTAAGGACATCCCTATCTCTTAATACACACACATCCAAAAAGGGAAGCTTGTTTTGGACTTCCACTTCCATTGTGAGGCGGATGGAAGGAGAAATACTATTAATGTGATTCAAAAAATTATTTAATTCAATGTCTCCATGAGAAAAAATAACAAAGGTATCATCCACATACCTCCACCAAATCTTCGGTTTGAACTGAGCTGAAGCCAAAGCTTTTCGCTCGAATTCCTCCATAAAGATATTGGCGAAAATAGGAGACAGTGGAGAACCCATTGCCATCCCCTCATCTTGACGGTAAATTTTACCCTCTAACTCAAAATAATTGCATTGAGTGCATAGTTTCTAACAGTTCCATAATTACTGGCACGGGAAGTTTAGTTCTATCCTTTAATGTTTGGTCTTCTTTGAGACGTGATTTAATAATTCCGAGAGTTTCTGGAACTGGTACATTTGTAAATAGACTTTCGACATCAAAACTTACCAGTTTGTCAGTTTCAGTCAACTTTAGGGATTTTGAACTTCTCTACGAAATCCCTGGAATTTTTGATGAAAGAGTCAGTTTTTCCTACCAATAGCGTTAAGATGTCCAAGAGGACTTTAGACAATTCCCTGCAAGGTGAATCACGAGAACTAATGATGGGCCCGAAGAGGGATGGTAGGTTTGTGGATTTTGGGAAGGCCATACATATGGGGGATTTTTGAGTGGTGAGGAGTTAATTTAGATCTAAAATTATCTGAAAAAAATTCTTTATGTTTTCTTAAGGTGTTTGTTCTAAGGTGTTCGTAATTAGTTCTCGTGATTCACCTTGCAGGGAATTGTCTAAAGTCCTCTTGGACATCTTAACGCCATTGGTAGGAAAAACTGACTCTTTCATCAAAAATTCCAGGGATTTCGTAGAGAAGTCAAAATCCCTAAAGTTGACTGAAACTGACAAACTGGTAAGTTTTGATGTCGAAAGTCTATTTACAAATGTACCAGTTCCAGAAACTCTCGGAATTATTAAATCACGTCTCAAAGAAGACCAAACATTAAAGGATAGAACTAAACTTCCCGTGCCAGTAATTATGGAACTGTTAGAACTATGCACTCAATGCAATTATTTTGAGTTAGAGGGTAAAATTTACCGTCAAGATGAGGGGATGGCAATGGGTTCTCCACTGTCTCCTATTTTCGCCAATATCTTTATGGAGGAATTCGAGCGAAAAGCTTTGGCTTCAGCTCAGTTCAAACCGAAGATTTGGTGGAGGTATGTGGATGATACCTTTGTTATTTTTTCTCATGGAGACATTGAATTAAATAATTTTTTGAATCACATTAATAGTATTTCTCCTTCCATCCGCCTCACAATGGAAGTGGAAGTCCAAAACAAGCTTCCCTTTTTGGATGTGTGTGTATTAAGAGATAGGGATGTCCTTAAGACAACTGTTTTTCGAAAGATAACACACACAGGAAAATATTTAAATTATCAATCCAACCATCAAAAATCTGTCAAAGAAGGAGTAGCCTACTCGTTGTTTGATAGAGCAAAGAGCTTGTGCTCAGATAAAGATGGACTAAAAGAAGAATTTAAGAAAATTGAATCGGATCTCAGAAGCAATGGATACCCTCAATTAGTAATTAATAAGTGCAAACGAACCAGAAGAATCATTCCTGAGTCAGAAAAACAGATTTGTGATAAATTTGCGTTTATGTCAATCCCTTATGTGCCGGGATTATCGGAGAAAATTAGAAGAGTAGGTAGAAAGTACAACATTAGAACCGCGTTCAAAACACACAACACTCTTAGACAAAGTTCTCGTAAAAACAAAACAAAAAAATGGCACACAGGATTCCAAAAAACTGTGTTTACAGTATAAAATGTAGCTGCAATAGGGAATACATAGGCGAGACAAAAAGACCACTAAACGTAAGGATAAAAGAACACAAAGAAAACACGAGAAAGGGTTTCACAGAAAAGTCAAAAATTGCACACCATTGTTGGTCCGAAGACCATCATATGAATTGGGATGAAGCCCACATAATACATCGGGAACCACATTTCTTCAAAAGGAAATTAATTGAGGCAACATACATTAAATTGGCAGACCAACCAATCAGTCAACCATCAGTCGAGATTAGGCCGCTTTGGTTGCCAATTCTAAAAAATGAACTAAAGAGAAAACCAAAAGTATCAAACGGATCGGATATTTGTATTAAACCAATGCGGAGTCACAATATGGTTTTAAGAAGTTCATCTCGCATGAACCAATAATAACGAAAGGGCCCATTCCTGTTCCCCTTCCCTTGTATTTCCGCCATCTTGTTGTAGCCAGCCGTCACGATTGCCATTGGCTAGTCCCTCTGGTCAGTCGTAGGTGGTCAGTAGACGAGTGAAGACGCATTGTGACCTGTTTCCGTAGTTTACTTTTAATGATTAGTGTTTTGTATAGTTTTGTATTAAGTGCATGTCTTTAGTGTTAGTGAAGTTGACAACAACATGTAGGTTGTGATTCCTGACTTAGGCGTGCCACAACGCTTTAGTAAGATTTGTTTATTTTAACTTAGTTTGTAATTATGTATTAGGTTAGTTCTTTACCTGAAGAAGAGATCAGATTGCAGATCTCGAAACGTAGTGTTACTGTTTTCTTGTTTCACTGAACGATGGCAAATGTCCGGAAAAATCCTGTTTCCTTCACAATCCTTCCATCGTCAAAAATAACCTTTAAACAAAGAATTTTCTAGGCTGTTCATCGGGAGTGGACTTTATGTTTGTTTATTTTTAACATTCCCGAAGGCAGTCGCGCAGCCTGCTATCCTTGGTTCGCGCAACCCATTACATTTTACAACACAAGCTTACATTTTCTTTCCATTTTCCTTTTGTATTTTCTCTGTTTTAGTAGGGTCAGTCCGTTGGCAGTAGGTGGAATTCATCTTTGTTATTCTGCTAAGTTAAGCAGCGATGTATAGGTGTAGTTTTTATTGTTGAAATTATTGTTTGAAGATTGTAGTTTGTCTATATATTTTTGTAGATAGTTTTTGTTGTGTTCTCTCTGTGTCTTTAAGACTTTATAATTTTGTCTCTGAAACTGCTAGATGTTCCAGCGGCTATATTTATTTTTTCCTGTTTAGTGCTTATACTGGAAGTGTTTTTTTACTGTTGTTACTGTTATCCTTTGAAGGCTTTATTATTGTTAAAGTTTTAGAGGTGTATTGATTGTTATCCTAGTTTGTTGGGTTTTGGTCCGGTTAGTTTTTTGTGGTCTCTTTTCCATAGGTTTAAGGGTATTTTTGCCTTTCCTGGCCAACACTTAAGAAACTAGTTGTTTTTATTTTAAGTTCCTAATTAAACCGCTTTACCACGACTAAATGATTTCCTTACTCCGTTAAGCTTTTGCCGTAGCTCTACAAAGTTTTTTCTTTCACGCCTATTAAGAGCCTGAATTAATTTGCTCCAATTCTCTAAATTTAAAAACTAGTATGGAAAAATTAAACTTTATTTTGTCTTTTCCCACTGGCCACCAAATTTTTTTTTCTCAGCCGTCCCGTAGGGGGAGGAAAGTACTGGCCCACTTTAAATAAATTTTGCCAGTACCAAGCTATTACCTATTTTAGCCTTTTCAACGCAAGGTCTGTTGATATTATGATGGGTGTAATTTTCTCATATTTGTAATTTTCGCTTTGGTGTGGTCTCTTCATCCTTTCTGATCCCCCAACTTTGAACAAAAATACAGACTTTATGTCTGGAGTAATATTCTCCTGGTGGTTCAAGGAGTTCCACCAACCGTTCGGAGTTTCCATTCGGGTGCTTAAGTGGCCCTTGGGTTCCGGGGTGGAGATAACCGGATGGTGGAGACTTAGGGAGTGCTTTGGCTAATAAGTGTACACTTACTTAATTTCCTTCCCAACCTTACTGGAACACCCTCTTGTAGCCTTTTGACCACCGAGCGTATTAGTGATTTGAAAGATATGAATAAACCCATCCTTGTGTCAACACTTCAGACCTTTATTTATTTGTAGCTACCACAGAAAGTACTTAAAATTGTTTGAGTTTTTCTTTACTACTACAAGGCTTTTCCTCAAGCCTCTGTAATTTAAAAAGTTTTATTCTTGAGTAGTGTGGTCAGTCGGAATGGATTCTAGCCGTTACACTTTAGGAGCGCCTAGCGAGCGTGCAGGATATCCATACTAGAGCAATATCTAGCAGATTGCTAACTACAAGCGATACCAGTTGTAGTCTCTACTCTTTCCGTCCTTGACTTCCTACCTTATCCTTTTGAGTTTTTTTTTCTTATCACTCCCGGGGTTATAGGGGGAGGATGTGACGTTTGCCACTTTATTTTGTTGGCCGGGAGCTGTTTCCCTAACAGCTGGTCGAGTCGTCTGTTTTTTCCTGATGGTTTTATCTCTATTTCTAGATGTTTCTGTCGAATTCTGCCTGTTTGATTGGTTCTAGTTTTCAGGTTTCTAGATATCTGGAATTAGGTTTCTTGTTCTCTTCTCTTCTGGCTTCCGTAGGGCGAGGACATCTTAGAGTCTCTGTGGTCGGAGTTTTATGATCAAAGCTGGCTGCCCGCTCCCTCGACGAACCGGCACGGTGTTTTGGTGTGTTAATATCGTGGGCCCTACCTTCCAATGAACGTTTCACGACCTCGTTTAATTAATTAGGACCCAGTCGTTCCAAATTCAGTGTACAAATTTCGTCGCAATCATATAAAGAACTGCCCAAAAATCACATAATAAGAATTGAAATATTATGTTACTCATTGAAAAAAATATTACTCATTATACAATTTATTTGATAAAATTCCTGTTTTATAAGATAAAAAAAACCATTTATTAGCAAAAATTTTGAAATTTTTATTGATAGTATCATCGTTACATATTCAATATCTGGCTTTGTTTAGAAAAATTCTACCTAATTTTAATTGAATTATGTAATTTTGTGTAGAAAAAACATATATACAGGCGGTCAGATAAGATAATAAGGATGGGGACCTATGATCAATTGGTAAAATCTCTTTGTCTTGAACTAAACTATAGTATGGTATACGTACAGTAGGTCCAGAGAGTCATGGGACACCCTGTAGAAAACCTTTTAGGACGTAACTACCATGTGCTGAATTGCCTTTACGGGATGGATATCGGGTGCTACACATACATAACACTGTACTCAGAAGTCCATAGCATTTATTTTATCAAATGTTATATATTAGTTTTATAACCCCAATTATAATACCTGTTGTTACAAAGCAATAACATACAGTCATAACGCTCACGAGCCTTATAGTAGCTGAATATAATGGAATTTATGAGGTATTGACATAGTTTAATTTCCTATCCTGTATTTGTGGATGTCTAATTGTGTAATAAAACTTGTTTTGTGTTACGGAGCCAAAACTTTGTATTTGAATTTCAATTGCTCCATGAAAAAATATTGATTTCTCATGTATAAAAGTAAATCGTATATATATATATATATATTATATATATATATATATATATATATATATATATATATATATATATATATATAGGTTGTTTTCCCCCAAATTTAAAAATTCTTATGGTATAAAAAATGTATTTAAACTATCGTAACAACTTAAATTTAGGGAGAAAAACTTGCACACCACCCAACCAAACGAACTTAATTATAGGAATTCGTGTATTAAGTACTAAACAAATTTTAAAGTAGTAGAATTCGATTTTTTAATTTTGGCTTTATTTTTAGGAATTGTCGAATGGTCATATTGGATTACATGAAAACCTAAACTCACAAGCATTTAAAAAAAGATACTAGTCACTATCTCAGTGTCCTAGTTTATTTTCAAAATGTTGGAAGGTGTATAATGTTAGTTATTGTTTTATACTGTATGGGGACAACACTGTAACTTTTAACCATTATTAATCTACATTAACACGCAATAAAATATGTTGTTGACTTGTTCACTAGCAACAAATTTACATTAGACAGGTTTACATTTTACAAAAATTTACATTTAAAATTTCAGGTTAGATAAAAAACACAAAAATTTTACAATTATACATCTTACAAAATTTGTTTGTAATACAGATTTTATTTAAAACATAAACTTCCCTCATAGACGATAAAGAGTTAAATCTCCGTAACTAAACCCCAAACGCAGCGCAGGTCTATAAACTGTGCCCAGAGGTATGTAGAGATAACACTTGATGTTGAATTTTCTCCGTATTGTCTTTACTGCTTCCTTTCTTCAGTTAATAATCTGGCTTTGTCTGTTGTGTTGTAAAACTCAACCAAAATGATCATTGCACACCAAAGTGTATTTCTTGTAACAATTTCATCATTACAATATAATATTTTGAATAAATCATTATTCATGTCAAATAAATAAAATTCTTTAATTCATATATGCTGCTAATAAAAAAAATGAAATTATGTAGGACTACTTCATGCCTGCCTAACATATAAATAAAATTTTATTTAAATTTTTAGAAAAATAACCTATTTTTCAAATATGATAACCAAACCATGTGTTCTATTCTTTGCTACAGTAATAATATTATTATTTGGGGAGGGAAGGTTTTACCATGATTCTCGTTTTTACAAACATGTATGCATGTTCTTGTCCTGGTATTGTCGGTATCTCGTTTATATTCAAATTTTACGAAGAATGGTACTGCTCATATGCTACTAGTAACACTTGGGTTCAAAGTAAAAGCCCACTGGCAACCTTTCTGAAAATCTCTTCCTTTCTTTACTATTTCATGAAATTGTTCAATCTATAATTACAAGAGTAAAGTTAAATGAAAGGCTTTGTGTATTTACAAAATAAAGTGTATATTTAAACATTTAAATTTATTTTCTTATATTCGATATGGAAATGTACTTATTGAAAATAATAAAAGCTTAATTTTTGACTATTAAAATGATCAATTACGTTTGATTACAATTGAATTGGCTCTTTATTTATTGATTATTATTATCTACTGTCTAATTACCTTGACCACAATGTCAAGCAGTTTTAGATACTATATATTCCGGTAATATTATCAGTAAATACTGATGAACACGACTGATACTCAATTATTTAGTCCCTCTTGTGAGTCATTTGTGTAGCTAACATTTAGTGGCAGAACAGGTATCGATCATCGTTTTTTTGGGACCAATCAATTATTCGTCAATTATTGTTAATGAGTTTTATAAAGTGTTAGTTAATGCTCCATAAAAATATATGGCTTAGTAACTTATGGCTACGGTACTGTCAAATTCAATTCATTCCATGGTTACGATATTTTACAAAAAGCCTAATGCAGCTTTGAAATGAAATGAAATGACATATGCTTTTATTTAAGAGGCGGGTTTTTTTGAAAATACGATTATGTAAGAAATGACATATTCTTTTTCATATTATTTTTTAAATACCTAATTTATTTAAAATTTTTAAAACTGCGTAAATAGGAATAATGAATATTTATTTCCGGTTACAATTGTATTATACGATTTGATTGTTTAAATCTTGTAAGTAAATCACATTTTAATTTTTCTAGCTTCCTCTTTACTTATCACTTTAACTGTAAAAACTATGAAACATATATATGAGTATAGATAGAAGCCAAATAAAGGTGACTGACGTGACAAGATCTTTCCGATTTACCCGAAACTTTGGACATATGTTAGTTGTACCTTTTACACGCTCGCTATTAAATTTGTGCACGCTGATCAGGGATAGGCGTGAAAGACCGTCATAAAGGTATTAAAAAGATTTTATTGCACTTATATTAGGTAAACATTAAAATTACGGTGAGTGATTATTATGTTTTCGTAACTCAGTGTAACTCACCAATAGACCTTATATTTTTTTTAATATAAATGAAGTGACATGAAGCAAAATTCACTGCAATAGTTAAAAAACATGACTTACTTAAACTGTAACAATTGAAACGAAAAAAGAAATCTAAATTCATTTATAATAAATCGGTTTTATTTCCTACATTATCAGAAATTACCATAAGTATAAATAAATATTTGTCGAAGCTAATTCAAAATAATACAACCAAAATTGTATTGTTAGCGACTTGAGAGCGACGTAGTTTGAGCTCTGGTCTCATTTGAATATATACGAGTTATTGAACACCACCAAGCGTGATATTCTGGGCTACCAGTGATTGGATGGTCAGACAAAGGTTTCAGTACATCCCTTTCAATAAAACCTAATGGCCTTTTATGTAAATTTCATGGTGTGTAACACATTAAATACCGCTTAAAACAATTAATTGCTCTTCATTAACTGTCTCAAAATAAAGGACGCTTGTGCTTCTTTTACTATGAAGAATAAACCCGTAGTCATAATTGATGTTTTAGTCGATTTTCTACCCTAGTCATTTGTAGAAGTTGTTTTTTATATTGTCTCAATAAAGAATTTTTTTATGTTACTGGTAAACTTAAATGCAACTGTTAATAAACCGTGCTCAGTGGCTTGCAGATTTAGGTTTTGAGATTCAATTTTCTCCACTTTGTCTTAAGTACTATTTTCTTCTGACAACATTCTGGCTTAACTAAACATGTTGGGATGTAAAACTATATGATAACCTACATTTAAACCTCAATAACATAAACAAGAAAGACTTGTTGGAATTAAACAATGTTTACTAATAATTCACTCATAATTGTAACTTGTGCATAATGTCATAAATTAGTGCCTATATTCATATTTATTACAAAAAAATGACTCTGTATGACTCTTGAGCAAACAAAAAATGGAAAACCTCTTATCCTCCACCACAACTACAAGTATAGAGAGAGCCATTGCTTGAAGAACGGGGAAAGAGCCTGGCGCTGTTTGGGGCCGGAACTGTGGAGCGAACGTTGAAGACCAACGCCGAGGCGACGAGACTTGTGTCGTGCAGCGGCAAACACCAAGGGTGCCCCATCCAGTCCACCATGAGGACTCTGTCCTTGTCGCCTGCACCTACCCCGCCTGCCGCATCTCCCGCGACGCCCCGCTTCCGCTTCGACGCCTGTGGCCTCGTCGGCACAGTCTGCCGCGACGCCCGCGCTCTCGAGCGATGCTGAACATCCCCGCGTCACCCGCGACGTCCACCGGCGCCTCAATCCCGGTTGTCTGTCTTGACTCTGCTTCTGCCGCGGAAGTAGCCGACCTGGTTGCCGAAAACAAAGTTCTCCAAGACCGTCTACTGCAGCTCGAAGAACAGTTTTAAGCACGTTCTGGGACCACTCTATTGAGTCGGATACACGACTCATGCAGTACACCAACCAGGTTTTCGTGGCGTCCACGCCGCGGGTTGACTCACCTGTACGTGTCTCCGCGAATGATTGCGGCCGTGCAGTGTGACCTGCCGATCAACTGCGGGGACCAGCGGTTGTGCCGAGACCCGAGATCTTGTGGCCCAGCCTCAGGACCCACCATTTGAAGTCTTAGAGGCGGAGCTGAAGTGCCTTAGGGGGGAGGGAGAAAGAATGTGGGTGTATGGAGAACAGCCACCGGGACGGGACAGCGAAAACAGCCACATACGTCACCTGCTCATGCTCCTCAAATAACTGTAGGAAAACAGATACATGGCCCTATCAGACCTAAACGATGAGGATACGGCAAGCTTCACAGTAGTGAGTAGGAAGAAGAAAAAACGCCAGGAAAAAAAACAACAAATAAAAAACAAAAACACATATCTTCAAAAAAACATGATCACGATACAAAAAGGAAAAAACACACCCAAAACTTAAAAAAACTATCCTTCCGTTCAAAAATGTGAACTGTTTATAGGCGATAGCCACAGCCGTCACCTCTCTGCCATTATGAGATCACAGACAGCCGGCCACACCAACATCATCGGAGTCTGCAAGCCCGGCGCTGGACTCCTCCAGATCGCACCTTCCCACGCCCCTCCAGAGAACCACTGCTACGTCCTCGTCGCCGGAACCAACGATTTGGCTGCCGGAAGACAGGACATCGTGTTCCAGCATATGGAGGAGGTAATCAAGAGTTGCAGGATCTCCTCTTAATATCCTAAGTGTCGCCTCTACCACCTCGATACGACCTGCCTCCCGACAGCCCCATCCACGAGTCCATAGCTCTCGCGAACAGCTATGTGAGCGAGTGTTGTGTGAACGCTACGAGGGCGTGGCGATGATGGATATCATGTGTCCTGGGCCGTGAACACTTCACCACCCCCTCACGGGCCTACACTTGACAACAACGGGGAAATCTTTACTGGCTGGTTTGATAGTGAGGGAGTTAACCAGTCTGCCTCGTCGCCGCTTCGGAACCACCGCTCCTACTGCTCCACCCCGGATCGCCATCGGCATCACCGACACCACCGACACCAACCGCCCAGCATCACAGCTACGCGGAAGCTGGAGGCTGTGAATCAGCCGACCTGCTGGGCAGTCCACCAATCTCATGGCCAAAGGAATGTCAGTCAGGGCCTTAAATATGAATTCTGGTTTTTTAGGGACCCCATCTACCAACGCCGGTTCTAAATTGACTGACGCAACCCATGGAAGACGAACAATGTCCAAAATTTCAAAATCAAAATTCAATACGACTGCTTCATCAAAAACGCACAATCTGCTACAAACAAATTAGGATGAAGTTCAAACTCATGTGTGGAGGATCTACAGACAGACGTACTTGTAGTTACTGAAAAATGGCTTCAACAGCAAAAACATTGATCGTTGCAAAATCCCAAATTTCAAGCTGGCGAACTCATATTGTAGACAACTATCCAAAGGAGGAGGAGTCGCAATTTTCGTGAGACAAAATTCCAACTTTGGCACTTTTTCAGTTAGGGAAACAATTGAAAAAGAAAAGATTTTGAAGCAGGTCGGAATCAAAACTTCACACAAACAAGTCAAAATTGATTGTCATCGGAATTTACAGGTCACCCCAGCGGAAAACAAAGAAAATTTTTTTTTCCAAATTCGAATGCCGTGCTGACTGACCTGACAAACCAAAAACAGGATTATGTCCTCATGGGTGATTTCAACATTGACGCGCTGGACAAAAATCACCCATCCACAACACGGGTTTATCGATTTGTTAAGGTCTTTTGGCCTTGCGTTGTCAGTCAAAACACCAACGCGAGTGACGGCAACAACACAGACAGCATATTGACAACGTCATCACTAACCTTTCAGGTGTCGCGGTATCCGTGGTAAAACACAGCCATCTCAGACCACTACGGCCAAGAGGCTGTAATTAGTGGCGAAAAAATAGAAAGGGAGCCCAAAACTACTAAAACTATAAGAGACATAAGGCCAGGTAACATTGCTCTCCTCAACGCTTCCCTTTTCCAAAGAAAATTGGGATTTCTTAAATCTAACCACAGTCAGTAGAGCAGCACTTTAAAATTGTCTCTCCAAAAATTTTAATTATCATCTAAATTTATGCTGTCCTACTAAAACAATCAAAATTTTGTCCGAGAAAGGCAAACAACAAATGGATCACAAAAGGAATATTGGTAATCGAGAGGAAAAACTTAAATTTTTTCTCTCCGAAATTCAAAAAACTACTTCAAACGAAGATTTCAAAATTTTTTTTTTTCGGAATTACAAAAGAATTTACAAAAAATGTGATCCAAGCTGCGAAAGCATATGATGTCTCTAAATCAATCATCTCGTCAAAAAATGTTTCTAAAACTGTTTGGGGCATCATAAACAATAAAAATGAATCACAGACCCAAATAAAAATCAAAATAGGGGATAGGCTTGTAGAAGGATGCGACTGAGGCTGCGAACGAGTTTTAACAGATTTTTCGCGTCTGTTGCTGGTGAGCAAGGTCCTTGTCCATCTCCTCCGCAAGTAAACCCCACGCGAAGACAGAGCCCAGTGTCTTCAATTGGCTTTGGGTCCTGTAGTTGAGGATGAGCTCGAAAGAATTAATTCAACAGCTCCCGGCAAAAAAATCAAAACGATATTAATTTAATGTCTGTGTGGCTCATTAAAAGATGCTCAAAGCATATTGTGAGTCCATTATCCCAATTAGTCAATCATTCTTTTCAACAAGGAGTTTTTCCCTCGCTCCTTAAAATCGCGAAAGTAACTCCAATTTTTAAAAAAGATGATCCCAGGTCAACCAATAATTATAGGCCTGTCTCAATTTTGCCCGCATTGAGCAAATAATTTTTGAAAAACTCTTTTTAACTAGAATGCTTCAGTTTCTAAAACAACCATAACCTGCTTTCTGAACACCAATTTGGTTTCAGGAAGGGGAAATCGACTACAGACGCCGTTGTGAGTCTTGTCGAAATGGTTGTAGAGGGGTTAGAAAGTCGGAGACTCCACATTAAGTGTGTTTCTCGACTTATCTAAGGCCATTTGACTGTGTTGACCACTCGAAATTGCTTGACAAACTTGAATCTCATGGCATCAGAGGCGTGCCGCTCCAATGGATTAGCTCATTTTTAGGCCACAGAACACAAAATCGTCCAAATCTCAAACAAATTCTCTGAAACCGATTCAGCTGAGCTATGGTGTCCCTCAGGGATCAATACTCAGTCCGATTCTTTTCCTCATCTATGTCAATGACATGGAGTCATCACTACTGCATGGAAAACTTGTGCAGTACGCTGATGACACGACACTTTGTTTAACCAACAAATCAAAAAACTATTCTGGAACAGCAAATTTTTCTTGACACCAACAACTGTGTCCAACACTTTAACAGCCTCAACCTCAAAGCAAATTCTTCAAAATCAAATTTCTTGACTTTCGCGTTGCGATCAGGAAACTCCAATGACGGGCCAGCCGTTTTATTGGATGACTTTTTTCCTGGAGGAAGTCGACTGTTCAAAATTCCTCGGAATATTCCTGGATAGGGGATTGACTTGGAATTATCACATTGATCATGTTTGCTCAAAACTGGCCTCGGGCATCTATGGTATTGAGGTCTTTAGCCAAATACTGCCCCAGTCAGGTACTGATGACGGCTTATTATGGCTTGATCTACCCCCACCTCACCTACGGTTTGGTGCTGTGGGGAGCCAGCGCAAACTATCATTTTTTCAGGGCATTCAAATTGCAGAAGCAAGCGATTCGCATAATCGGCACAGCTAAGGTTTCAGAGAAACATGCAAGGAAGCTTTTAAAAAAAACTGCAAACTGTTGACTCTGGCCGTGTCTCTACATCCTAGAGACAATCTTTTTTTGTATGTCTAAATGTGCCATGACACGTGGCCGAGACATACATTCGTATGGGACAAGAGGCAGAGATACCTACCGAACTGGAAGTCACCAGGACGGGGGTTTACGAACACTTGCCTTCGCAGGCAGGAGTTCGTTTTCTCAACAAGTTGCCAAATTCAATCAAAAACGCCCCAACGCCCAAGGCATTAAAAGCTCGTTTAAAACGCTTTTTTAGCGTCTCAAGCATTTTATAGTGCTGACGAGTTTTTATGGCATTCGACTGGGTGACCGCACAATTGGAACACTGACAACCAACGTTGGAAAATGGGAAAATTGGGCAAGAGTGAATGTGGGGCGACTGAATTTCTGTATGTTTGACTGGTCTCAATGTGGAGTGATTGGTCCAAATTATAGAAAAATGACTATTGCTATACATTTTTGTAATGTTCTGGCAAAATAAAAATGATTTGATTTGATTTGATTTGATTTGAACTTACTAATAGTGTAATATCAACTATTGTTGGCGAGAGTAAAGAAGAGACCTGGCCCGTACCGGCGCACAGCTGTGTACTAGTGTGTTGCCGCGCGGTAATTTTCAGGCGCATCGCCCCACAGCCAACCCTGCGAAATTGTTTATCCTAGCAATGGAACAGTGAAACAATAATGGAATTACGAAACAAGGCGCGGCAACATACTAGTAGTAACGCCTGCAAAATTTCAGATAGGCCAGAATCCAGGTCTCTTCTTTTCTCTCGCCATCAGTAATTGGCTGAGCTTTAGGAAATCCTGAAATTGTAGAGCTAGAGAAATTTAATTTCTGTCTCCATGTCTAACTGTCTGTCTGAATGTTCGCACGAAATTTAGAAAATTACCTGGCTTAATACACCTTAAACTAGCCTAAAGCTTCAATTTATAAATGAGAAACATTGTGTTTGATCATGTTTTTTATATTAAATCCGACTCAGCTTGATATTTCTATCATATTTAATTTTACAAGATAGTTTTCAGGAATATTAGTAAAAATTTCAAATGTATATGATTTATTATATATTGATTTATTTGTGCACATTTTCAAAATTATAGTTATTGGACGTGGACAATCAAACATTGGGAAAAACACAATTTAGTGTCATAAGTTCAGCGGTTTACCTAACGCATAATATATATATATATATATATATATATATATTTTTTTTCCGTACTTAGTACCTTACTGAGGTGGGTTGTAATCCACTGTATTTTATAAAAGGCAAAGCCCTCAGTCACTCAATCATTCAGCACTAATTTTCCGCCTTCCCGATACTGAATAAGGTTTAAAATCCTTTACACTCATGCCTTTTAAGTAGAATATAAAAATTACAGCTTTTCCATAAAATATTTGTTACATTAGGTATTTTAATACAGTCAAAAATTCTACAATTGTGTTTAATTTATCAACTTCATATCTTAAGGTATTGGAAATGGCATAGGCATACATGGTTTTATGCTCGAAGGAGACGAATGAAGAATTCTTTATTATAAGCCACACAGGGTTTTAAGGGGTTGCATCTCCTCTATGACCTACACTTTTTCTTTGATAACTTTTCCATTTTTCTAGTGAGTTTATATATTTTTATACAAATTTAATTTCATGAAAATCAAATGGCCACTAGGTCGTATCCTAAAAAAGAACTATGAAATTGTATTTAAATTCTCCGATGTCCTCTAGCGATAATGTCATCGACAGTGATACAAGTAAAAGGATGTATATGAAGATCAGCCTAGCAAAGGGGTTGAAATGTTATTCCAACCAATAAATTGAAGAGCGATATATGTTTTATTTTTTATTTTCCAATGTCCTAGAAAGATGAAACTTGAAACTGAGTTTCTCTTCGCCAAAGTAAAAAATACTAAATTATTTATGTAAAAATGAATAATGTAACAAGGGTTGAAACATTTAGGAGAAATGTATTTTTCTTACTTCCCAATGTCCTAGAGAGAGATGACATATCTTATGACATACATAGAGAAGAAAAATATATATAATAGAATCAAACATTCACAGGAGTTGAAGTAGAGTTTTTGTCTTCTAAATAACTAAACATTTTTGTTTTAATAACTTTAAATATCCTAAAATATATTTGGCACATAAAAATTGATTCTTATCACCGAGACAGGAAAATTCGTTTTAGAGGAATAACCTGCAAAAGAGGGTAAAACGATATTTTAGAGTTTGAAAAACACAAAAAAGTATATTTTTTAGCCATCCAGCTGCCCATAAATATATCTGTAAAGGTGAAATTTTATATGCATGTGTATTATGCCTTTATAAACGTCCTGTAACCGAGATACCTCAACTTGAATTAGATTAAAACCTGTAGAATAAGTTACTATATGTGAAAGACGTAGAGGTTTGTAGACTTTACTAATATATATTTTCTATATTACAGCAACAATGCAAACGCTTCTATATTACATATTGTAATCTACTACGTGTCCTGAAGTATATTGCAAAAAAGGTTGTTTTTTTGACAGAATAAGACTTTTAAATAGTAGTGTGATGCTATCTAAAACGTATTTATCATAAAGAAAGCGTGAAATGGCGTCGTCACACAGATAACACGAAACTCTGCGATGACATTTTACTTAAATTTATTTTCTTGGTTTATTTGTATTGTATTGTATTTTATTGTATTGTAATATTTGTTTACTTAACTGCCAATGAAATAAATAAATTCTGATTACAATTACTCATCTAAATTAAACCTGTTTAATTTACAAAAATGCTTTTTCATATCTAACTATAATTAATAATTACTGTGTTACAAAATTTCGAAAAGGTATATGTTCATCTGGTTATAATAATGAATATAGCACAACATTTAAAATGTGAACATGGTCATCTAAGAATAATATTTTATATTGTTTAAATAATAAACTTGAAAGTTTCTGTATAAAAGAACTAATATTATAAAAACTAGACTATCGGGACTTTCTGTTTTAATACCTCCACAACGACGAACAAATATTACCTTCTATACTAATGTTTTTACTAATAATTTTGTATTTTAATTTTAATTTTACAATAAATGCGTTATTTTTTTGCTTGGCTTTCATTTTAGACATAAATAAATTACGAAGTTTATTGAAATACATAGACCGAACAACTTGTACATTTATTATTATTTATTCTTATAGAAGAAAACCCCAGCAATGGACAGAATGGATATTTTACAGTGCCGGAGTACTAGAGAAACTAGCGATAACGAGTTAATGTTCAGTATACATCCGAGCCCTGGGGAGGAGTAGCGGGAGCGGTGCGGTAAATACAGGAGCACTTAAAACAATTTAATAATGTTAAGCCCTTTAGTCACTTGGCGAGATGCTATTTCATATTTTGTGTATTCTTTCAAATGCATTTTTTATATAGCTGTTACCCAGCCCTGCCAACTAAATTTCCTACTAAAATCAGAAACGCCCGACGTGGAAGCATGGTATGTTTCTTTTCCACGAATTGTTTTGGGAAAAACGCACTTATAATTTAATAAATTGTAAAGAACTATGCAGTTTTGAAGCTCAAGTGGGCATAAATTAGGTACAAATTATTGCAGTGTTCAAAAGTGTTCATGTTTAATAGCTTCAGATATGAAGCAAAATTCTGTATAGATTCGCGATGGTATTAGCATTCCTGGTTAAAATAATGTATATTTTTGTAGAATTTAGCTTATTATGTTTTAATATTATTTTTATAAATAATAAATAAAGATAATAGCTGTTATGCATTGTATCGGGTGATTCAAAAAGAGCGCCGGTTTTGAAAAGACCGGTAAATTTTATTTTATTTGTTGGCAGCAATATTTGACCTTGATTCTATTTGTGACTACATTCCCATTGTTGACACAGCTCATATTTCTCTTATTAGTGCATTCTGTGTCTAACCATGGAGGGAATTTTACTTGTTGCGCAACAAGTGTTAATAGTGAAAACGTTTTATCAGAGTGGAGAGAGTTATGCGGCTACTGTTAGGTGACTTCTTGGTACTCTAGGACGTTATGAAGCACCGAATGAATCAACAGTTCGCAGGACTCATGAAAAAATTTCAAGAAACGGGTTCAACAGTTGACCTCAAAAGTTCTGGACGTCGTCGTTGTGCCCGAACTGAACAGAACATTGAGGTGGTTCGAGACAGTGTGGCTTATCAATACGTCGCCATTCTCAACAATTGGGTTTAAGATGTTCTTCTGTACGGAAAATTCTTCGGTGCGATCTCAAACATCACCACTATAAAATTCAGCTGACGCAACCAATTGAAAGTGGTAGATCACCAGAAGAGACGACAGTTTGTTAATTGGGTATTGAAATATTCGAAGGAGAAAGAAAACTTTGCAATGAATATCATCCAGTGATGAAGCGCACTTCCAATTGAATGGATTTGTTAATAAACAGAATTGCCGTGTCTGGGGTTCAGAAAAACCTCGTATGATTAACGAAAAGGAAATGTATTCACAACGAGTGACAGTTTGGTGCGGCTTTTGGTCAGGCGGTGTCATCGGCCCTTATATTTTTTAAGATCAGGAAGGGCAAGCTGTGACAGTAACTGGATTAGACCGATACCGTAACGATGATTAGGGATTTTTTGTGGCCTCATTTGGATAACATAGACATTGACCGGTTGTGGTTTCAGCAGGATGGTGCCAACTGCCACGCTGCCCGTGAAACAATTGTGTTGCTTCTTGACCGTTTTCAGCATCGCGTCATTTCTCGTAATCCCGACCATCAATGGCCACCAAAGGTCGTGTGACTTAACACCTTGTGACTTTCATCATTGGGATTATTTAAAGTCATTAGTTTATGCCAATAAACCCCGAACAATCAATGAGTTGAAGGAGGAAATTCGACGGGTTGTCGGCAAAATTGAAGTGGAAACTTGTCGTTGCAATCATGGCTAATTTCATGGATAGAGTTGTTGCGTGCAAGCTTAGCAGAGGAGGACACATGCATGACATTATTTTTCATACATGAAATCGGAAGGTTAGATGAACATATTTATAATTCAGATTTTCATTTAAATAAACCTCTTAATTTGATATATCAAAACCGGCGCTGTTTTTGAATCACCTCTTATTCGTAAAAATGATTTCTAAACTATAAATTGCGTGTTGTACTGCAAAATCTGAGTTTTTATCTGTTAAAAATAACTTATACATAAAACATACATATACTTTCATATATATAAAGATATACTAAACACGTTAATAATCTATAAAATAGTTAAATGGATGATCTGATTTATTTTGATGTTTCTGATAAACTGTCTAAACATATTTCCAAACTAATGAGAGGCAGATCGTAGGTTCTCAACATTTGTCAAATAAGCCTTGTAATTATATCAAACTAATAATAAAGTAAATAATATTCATAATGTTTGTGATAGAACCTATTATATATTTTTTCGATATAAAGCTAATCAAAAACTGTTCATATTTAAATATTTATTCCAAATAGTTAAATTTTATTTATTACTTCATTATTTGAGATTAAATGTATAAGATATATATTAAAAGCTTATAAAAAACTAACATGTAAGTGGATTTTACGAAAAAGTTTTAAAATAGTAATTCCAGAGTTATTTAAATTTGAAGCATAGTGATAGTAACATTGTTGAAGTAAGCTACATCATTTGTCGCGGTACAAACTTCCCTGTTGTGCTACGTGGATTTGAAGTTTATAGCTTATCATTCCAATTGTTTTGCTAAATATGTTTCTATATAGCATGGTAACATGTCAGTGTTTAGAAATATAATTTCTCTAATATTACATTTCATAATGCAAGGCCTCTTTCGGAATTCAAATGATTTCCATCATTCCATCGTTTGGTTCTACTACTTAGCAGAATATGGACCAACATAACACCATATTCCAGAAGTTAGATACCATTTTGAACTTACTTGCCTCATTGTGTTAAAACGAAAACAACATACATTTTTTACAATCACAGCCATCTTCAGGAAGAGCCGATAGCCAAGTGGTCTTAAGACTTGGTTTGATACTTTATATTTCACCGTTGAAAAAATTATTAAAAACAATTTTTAAATAATAACTTTAACTGATAAAACTTTTATTGGTTATAGACGACCTTGGTTGTTGCTTATTTTGTATCAGAAAATAATAAAAAATTAATCAGAAAGAATTTTCTACTTTATGTGGAGAATTTAAGAAATCGTTATAATTACTTAAAAATCTACCCGAACGTTAAAATAATATGATAAAAGGTTAAAACTACCAAAAATGATGTTATTATTTATTTAATAGGTTTTTTTTGAAAGTACGCTTTTGTAAGAGATTTCGATGATTCCAGATTTCATATTGGACTTTTACGTCCAGACTTCATAAACATACACCGAATTTAATTTACTGCAGTAATTAAATCCATATATATATAATTATATAAATATTATTTATATATTATATGTCATATATATATATATATATAAATAATATATATTATATATTATTATAGTATATATATTATTATTTATATATATATATATATATCTTGTTACCTGGGATGAGCAAAGCGGCACTATGTCACAAAAGTGTTACTTTTTCAGTCGAGAAACAGTTTGAAATAAAATTGTTTTCAATTATAAAATGTTATATCTTATCATATTATATTCATTACTTAAATTGATTTTTTTATATTTGATTATTTTAACTTATTGTCTATTTAAACTAAACTGTTTTTAAAACAACAAAAAAAAACGGTTTTATTTACCTATTTTAAAAATGATATGTATTAAAACAAATACTTGTTGGACTTGGTTGCTTTTTACCTGCTGAGGAAAAGTAGCGGTGTTGTTAGGGAAATGAAAAAGGGACATAGAGTTTTAATTCTTGTGAATTTTATTACAGGAATTAAATACTTCATAGGTACTTTATAGATGGTTGTTTACCATAGCAATCTCAAAATTAAATAAAAACACTGTATTTCCAAAATGAGTGCCAAACTATAATCCAGAGGTCTTCTTCGAGGCTGGTCCTTCTTCTGCGGTAACATGGAGGCGTTGTTACTTTCTCGGTAGATTTTTTGAAGTACGTACATGGCCACACCAGGTTGGGGAGAGTTGGGGAGTGTAAATGGCAAGTTAGTGCTTCATTCAGATCATTGTATTTTTGCTTACGCTATTTATTGGTAGTCTCTGGTGTGGATACTAATAGAAAAGAGTTTTCCGGCGAAGACGGTAGTTCTTGTCCTCATTACGGGATCGAACATAACTCAATTTCTGGAAAAAATCTCCTTACAAAATGATTAGTTTTGCTGAAGTAAGAGATGACCCATGTTTTCTTGTCTGGCTTGTATGTGTACAAAAATGTGGATTATAGAGATCACTAGTTGTTTTTGTTCAATATCATTACTTCCTGGGACACAAACGGAGGATATCTTTTGCCTTTTAGCAAGGGACTCAAGTTTTTTTAAAATTCCTCTAAATTCCATTGTTAAATTACAGAGTATTTTGAAGAAGGTTTGACCGCACCAAATTGTTGCTAGTCCCAAGGTGTCAATATGCTCATACTGTCTAGCTTTCTTTATTTTTCATCTCTTATGAGAGGCGTGAAACAGTTATCAGCCTCCCATATGCGTATGACCTATTGGAGCAAAAACTTTTGATTAATGGTTTTTTATCATAGATTTGTTTTTGTTTTGGACCATAACAGTGACTATCTTGAACAGCTCGTGAAACCTTGAAATCACCATTGTTAGCCCACTTCCATCGATAGCTGAAGCAATTTCATTCCCTCCTCTTGCTCCTTTTGTTTCGTCCCACATCAAGCAGTGAACTGTTTGAGTTCACAGGCATTCATGTATAGTAAAGTCAAGAAGAGTCACAGTTTTCTTTTGTAGGAGGCTTCAGCCCCTACTTGTAATTAACAAGGTGTCGGTAATAACACTTCTCTGTAAATCACCAGTTCAAAAACTTTATAAGAAGGAATCTCCTCATTTGGGGTGACAATTTTTGAGTCTGCGGCTTTCCAAATCGTAACGCTTTGATCATATATGTGATTCTTGTTACTCGGCTTGTATTGCCTATCTTTCTAACTGACCGATCAAATTACCTTTTAAGTTTAGCTTTGGTAGGAATCGCATTGGTTATCGCATGGGTCAACTTCAGGTTGATTTGAAGGAAAGATTGAACCTTTTGTTAAACACGTTACGAATATCACCAGTTTTTAGCAATATTTTCTTCAGGGATGTTAATTTCGAATTTACAAGAGGAACTCAAGGTAATATCTCATACATTTTTTAATTAAACAATAAATTGCAAAACCAATGGGAATTTGACGGTTATGTTCAGTAAACATCTCAGTGGAACCATGTCAAAAAACCACATGGTACCTAATACCAGGTCTTTTATAAAAGTTTTTAAAAGTAAACAGCACTATGTCCAAATGGTGCCTTTTTCCTCTACGGATTTACATTTGAATACGAGGTATAAAGGCACTATAATCTAGTTGCGTTTGCTTTTTACCTCTCAACTACTCAGTGACATAATGCCCTTTTCCACTGGCTATGTTACTTTATTAATAAACATTGGACTTAGTGCTTTCTAACCCACAAAAAGAAACATACAATTAGAAAAAATGGTGCTGATATCCCGATTTTGAAAAAAAATTGGACATAGTGCCCTTTTCCTCCGGGTAACAGATATATAATATAATATAAACTTTTTGGGGGAAAATTTTCAGATTTAATATCTGGAGATAACCTGGACTAATAATTCAAACTTTCCGAATATCATATCTGTAAAAAAAGAAAACAATGACTTTTTTTTATAGATTACATTTTATATATGCATAAAAACTGTTTGGAACACAGGGATTACGTCTAACCGCTTTCCATATAAATAACAACATTAGTATTTGCCTGGAACATCAATCAAGTTTTCTTTATCTTTTTAAAACAAAAATGACAATTCATTCACGTTTTAATTCGAATATAAATTCAGGTATAATCTTGTCCAATATATAATACCAGGCATATAATTATTTTTGGTATGGGATATATAAAACGGATTACGACAAAGTAGTATACAACACCAATAATAACAGCTTTGTTTAAA